>NC_137625.1:4635536-4698036 GCF_963280865.1 Gymnoscopelus braueri | reverse complement strand
CCCCCACCGTGTAGGTATTACATCTAGTTTGACTCAGTTCCACAATATTGTGAAAATAGCTGAACTACTCGCTCGTTGTGAGCTTGTAGATCGGCTATTTTCACAATGTTTGCCTCTTTCACACATCATATTTGACAATTTGGTATTAAAAAGGTCTTAAAAGTCATTAAATTGTAACTTTAGAAATGTGCTGATACCCTGTATACACTTATACTGTGAGAAAACAATGTTGCACATTAGCTACTGGGGACCCCCCAAAATCCTTTCACTGACCTACTACAGTAACAGCAATGAGCAATGACTGATAAAGCTGGATTGGACAGCTACACAAGCACCAGTGTACTTTAAGTACAATTTGATATCAATACTCTTGTACAATTAGTACATTTGACTACTAAATTTTACTTGTAACAGAGTATTTCTACATTGCAGTATTGATACTTTTACTAAAAAGTGTGAATATTTTTTTCCACCACTGCATGATTGTTATAAATAAAGATTTGTGAAACAAAAAAACAAAAACCCAGTTACACTACAACTCCCAGCATGCACGTCGTTCCTCCGTGATTATTATACGTCCACCCACGTGACTCTTGCCGCATGTAAACATTGTGTTGAGCGCCTGGTTTGTTTACTAAGCTTCAGGATCTGCGTGGTTGGTGAAGGAAAATAAATATGGATCTTGAAACGTACATATTTGGGGATATCGGCAAATGTACAACCGAGGAGGGTCAGGGAACTTAAGTATAATTCGGCTCCTGCATGAAGCATAGATGAAAAAACGAAAAAAAAACAACCAAACACTTAAATTCCGTTAATTTCATGCAGGAGCCGAATTATACTTTAGTACCCTGACCTTTATGGTTTATGGTTTCCCAAGGACTATAGCCGTTTACTCATGATACAATTTCTCTTTCATAACAGATACATACATGTGCCAGATAATCCCCACACCAAGAGAGTAAAAAGAGAAAAAACGTTTCAGTCATTCAGTCGACTTCACTGTAGACTATAGTAGCCTTTTCATAAAATATATTTGCACTTAGGCTGTCGTGAAAGTTTATAATATTTAGAGAAATGTAAAGTTCCAAATACAAAAAGACAATGAAGAGGATCCCCTACATGACAACAGACTGTGTTAAAGGGATATTTCACTTTCAAAAAAACTTTGGGTCATTTCATTGTCTACTCAGGCTTTTGAGAGCCCCCCAGACCGTTTTTAAGTTGCTTGATTCAGTATTTAGATATTTGATATTCATTTTGTCAGACACGCCCCCTTCCTATACAAACCCATTATAACTTAAAACTAAATTTTTAACATGTTAGATTCATCAAAAACACCCGTCCTTGCTTCTGGTGACTCAACCTGCCCTCCTAATACGCGAGGGGGCCGTGTTTTTTCGATTAATTTTTTAATTTTTTTAAATTTGTTTTTTATGGTATTACATTCTTTTCATTTTCAAAAAAAAATATTAAAAATAAATGAAAAAAGTAATCGAAAAAACACGGCCCCCTCGCATATTAGGAGGGCAGGGTGAGTCACCAGAACCAAGGACGGGTGTTTTTGATGAATTTAACATGTTAAAAATGGAGTTTGAAGTTATAATGGGTTTGTATAGGAAGGGGGCGTGTCTGATAAAATGAATATCGAATATCTAAATACTGAATCAAGCAACTTAAAAACGGTCTGGGGGGCTCTCAAAAGCGTGAGTAGACAATAAAATGACCAAAAGTTTTTTTGAAAGTGAAATATCCCTTTAATTTCCCGGCGCAACACCGTCGTGTGACGAAGTACAAACCAGGCTTTTTCCTCCGCCTGCTGATAGGAGCATGCAGACAGAACGGGCCCCGCCCCCTCCCTCTAGAATAAAACTTCTATTCTTTAAACTCTCTCTCGGTTCCAATCAGTTGCAGTCAATCAGTCAGTCAGTCGGTCCAAGGAGTTCTGTTTTTCTCAGAACACACAAACCCTCTGGTGAGTTGTTGCATATCCACGCTAATTGGATATTTTCTTATTTAGATTGTTCATTATTTTTGGGCTTATGATGAGCTTAGCTATTGAGGCTCAATCTTGGGTTCTGTAAGGTTAAACAATGTAATGTAATCCCTATAGTTTTTCTTCTAGCTTCATGCTTAGCTTTTGGATATTATAGATGCATATATTGTCATTGCAAAACACAACGAAAGGTAGGCACTGCATGGCTGCAATTCCACTCCATTATAAAATACCATAAACATTCAGAGTTACTTTTATTATCAGCAGGTTAATATGTATAGCTATTGCTCTTGGGGTAGTTTGACCATTTACTGAATCATGATGTTAGTTTTCCTTTTGTGAATATTTTTTATTTGGGCGCCTCTTTAGCACATGGGAGGTATTATTAGAGAGCTCCTAAATGTATTGGTGTGACTGTTGAGGATAATCTGCATGTTAAATATTGAGTGTAGCCTATTGTATAATCTAGTTTGTGGATGCATTTCAGTGAACTAATAATTAATTTAAAACAAATGAAAAGTTTATCTCCATTTATATAAAACAGAAAATATACATATATATTATATATATTATTATTATAATCTATGTTTTTATATAGAGCCTATGGAAACCTCCAAAACTGTTACTTTTCAGGATTCAAATGAAAAAATAGCAAAAGTATCAGATCTATAAGCTCAAAACGTGTCGCTTTGCGCAGCGCTTCGAGCTTGCAGATCTGCCGATTTTGATGCTTTTGTGTGACGCCCTGGTATGATGAAGTAGGGCGTTCATTTACAAGAAAACACAAAGTAAAAAATATGGAGACAAGAGGTTTCTGCTCCGACAGCAACGATATGCTTAATGTCTACAAACAACAGAGAGAGGAAGTGGGCGTCGATCAGGAGAGAGCGGTGAGAGAGAGAGAGAGAGAGAGAGAGAGAGCAGCATGGCTGAGGAGACGACGAGTGGGGCCCCTCCTCCCGGGGGGATCGCAGCAGAGGACACGGGGGGCCCCCACAAAGCAGACCCCGAGGTCGGGGCGGACGGGGTCCATGAGGCGAGGGGAAAGTGGGCCAACAAGACGGAGTTCCTGCTGTCCATGGCCGGGGAGATCATCGGCCTGGGAAACGTCTGGCGGTTCCCTTATCTCTGCTACAAGAACGGAGGAGGTGAGAGATGATGATGATGGAGTGATGTTTGAAGAAGTTATGATGGATGATGATGGTTTGTCTCTGTATAAACCAGCCTGGAATTCATTGTCTAATCCAGGGGTCTTCAATGTTTTCAGGCCAGGGACCCCCTAGCTGAGAGAGAGATGAAGCAGGGACCCCCACTATATTTATAACTTTAAAAAAATATATATATATCTGCTCTTTTTTTCCTCTACACCTATACCTCTTTGCCAAAAATAGCAGATCTACAAGCTCACAACGCCTCGCAGAGCGAGGCGTTGTGAGCTTGTAGATCTGCTATTTTTGGCTAAAGTTCTTCTCAGAAAATGGATGCTCTGGTTCAAGTGGTTAATGTAAAATATATATAAAAAATAATCCTATCACACAAAGGTTTGGTGGACCCCCTGTAGTAACTCTGAGGACCCCCTCGGGGTCCCGGACCCCCTGTTGAAGACCCCTGGTCTAATCTACTGCCCTGCAGTATAGTGGGGAAGTTACTCAAGTACTGTACTTAAGAACAATTTCCAGGTGCTTATTACTTTATGAGTATTTCCATTTTTTGATACTTTCAACCCCACTACAAAAATAATTTACAATTTGAGGCATTTAGCAGACGCTCTTAATCCAGAGAGATTTACAGTAACCAAGGTCAACACAAGGTAATACATCAAAATGCATAGAAATAGTAATCTAAGATCATAGGTAAACCAAGAATCATCTAAAACAGTGAATCATCGGTCTAAACAGTATAATATATAAAAAGAAACTATACAAACTACAACTACACTACATTTTACTCCACTATACAGTTATCTGGCAGATTTAATTACTAGTTACTTTGCGGATTTAGATTATTAATACAAAACATAGATTAACCACTTTGTGGCAAGTTTTGCATTTTTCATGACAAATGTGGGAGAAAAACTGTGCAATCCCTTCCAATAAATAACATAACGATTTAAATACTTCTTGGTAACCACTTGGTGGTTAATCACAAACTCACAAGTTGTGAGCTTGTAGATCTGCTTGCTAGCCTATGTATATTTAGTTTTTAAAATTAGTCAAATTTGAGTACTTTTACTTTGGTTGTGTAAGTATTGATGCCAATACTTTTCTACTTTTACTCCAGAGAAATGTTGAATACAGGGCAGCCATTTACTTGTCTACCTGTTACTTGTGAAGTATTTTTTCATATTGTGGTATTACTTTTAATTAAGACATCTGACTCTGAGTACTTCTTCACCACGGTTGCCCTGCCACAAGATATGGACAAAGAGCACAAAACAAAGGCTACACAGAAAGGAAGGAAAGAGGATTCCTTCATTTGGAAATGATTTATGACTCTAGCAATGATTATGGTCATTTTAAGCGGTGAAATGAGGCAGTTTAATATTCTGGTTGACTCGACATGACACCTCTGAACGCAGAAATGTGCGTGCAAGATCCGTTAACCAAGAAGTATTTAAATTAAATTATGTTATTTATCAGATGGGACGGCAGAGTTTTTCTCCCAGGTTTGTCATGAAAAATGCTAAAACTTTGTTTAACCCATTAAGACATGAGGCGATTCGAACAGTTTTCTGAAAAACCTATATTGCTATATACATTAGGCTATCGTAATGAAAATCGTTTTAGTACAATGTCACTGCACAGGATCAATTTGCCTCCATTGCAATGTCACTGTCACACATGTCTGTACATTGCGATTGTTCGATGCTGAAACGATGTATTGTGCAACCCCTATAGTGCTTCATGTGTGTGTGTGTGTGTATGTATGGGAGGGGGTATTTGTGAGAGGAACGGACGATGAGAGAGATTCCAAGAGATTGATCGTGAGAAAGAGAAGAGTGTTAGAGAGCAGCCGCAGGGACCGGAACTCATGTCTGCACGCAGTGGGCGGGGCTTTAGAAGGCTATCAGCCATGTCAACGCATTTCCCTTCATAACGGTCTCAATGGCACTCTGTATTCACTTCATTAAAAGGGTTTCCTTTCAAAGTCCTGGGACAGTGGTTCTCAAACTTGTTCGTGCCAAGTTTCCCCCCAGAAGAGAAGATTTGTGTTATTTTTTTTTCTTCTAGATCATTCAAAATGTTTTCGATGTTTTTCGAAACATTTCAAAAATAGCACATGTACAAGCTCGCAGCGTGGCACGAAGTTACGCACTGTGAGCTTGGCGTAATAGTCAACGTATAATTGGATAATGTGGTTAAAATAATTGTGATGCTACATTAACTACTTTTGCTGGGGGACCCCCTGGAACCCCCCCAAGGACCCCTGGGGGTCCCCGGACCTCACTTTGAGAACCACTGCTCTTAAGCGACAAAACATCATTGGAGTAATGGTCCGATATTCCCCCCTGGATATTGCGTAACGATACAGTATCATTCTGTGATGTACAATTGCGCTGCGTTTCTGCTTGTAGATCTTCTACTTTTCATACTTTTGTGTGACGCTGTAGTATGATCAAGTAGTGTGTTAATTTACGAAAAAACACAAATCGTTAGAATATGGAGATAAGAGGTTTCTGCCCGACAGCGACGATATGGTGTATAACAGGGTAAAACCTTTTAATCGAACCTATATGAGACTATTCACTCTTCTTTGTGTGTGTGTGTGTGTGTGTGTGTGTGTGTGTGTGTGTGTGTGTGTGTGTGTGTGTGTGTGTGTGTGTGTGTGTGTGTGTGTGTGTGTGTGTGTGTGTGTGTGTATTCAACAGGGGTCTTCTTCATTCCTTACTTTGTGTTCCTCTTCTTCTGTGGTATTCCTGTGTTCTTCCTGGAGACGGCGTTGGGCCAGTACACCAGCCAGGGCGGGGTGACGGCCTGGAGGAAGATCTGCCCCATGTTTGAGGGTAAAAAACCAAACAAGGCTTCCATTCATCTCATGTCGTTGGCACAGTCATCCATAGAGTTGAGTTAAGTTGGGTCACCTGGGCGAGGGTGTATGTTGCGAGACCCGAAACATCCTATGACCCTAGGCTACAACACTGATGATACATCCCAGGTGCATACATGTGATGTTTTTTCGTTATAGTTATTCTATTTATAGTGGCTCATAGGAATTTATAGACTACGTGACAACCAGGAATAGATTGGTGACCACCGGAGAGACGGGTGACAGCCGGAATGTAGACGGCATCCGGGAGCAGTTTGGATTGGCGCCCCAGTCTGTGTCTTCCGTGAGGAAGAAGCCCAACAAATCCACGGTGAGGCCTTTAGGAGGGCCATTCAAGCAAGCCGCAAAGGGAGCCTGCAGTACCACCACGGGCCAAGACACCATCACGCCAGAATGGAATGTTTGGAACGGGGGGAGTCTGGTGCAACGCTCAGGTCCTGGACCTGGTGAGACGGAGGAGGAGCCCGGCCAGGAGGCCATCCACAGAGCCTAGTCCCTCCACGTGCCAGAGCCTCTCCTCTCCCCCATTCCTGGCAGAGTAGTTTCGGGCAGGCGTATTGAGTGGCCCTGTCTTTCCCTATTTAGGACTGACCGTGGGTAGCTACCTGGGACGTAAGTCGGGGCTTGATCAACCCTGGCTGGGTGACCTGGGCGAGGGTGTATGTTGCGAGACCCGAAACATCCTATGACCCCAGGCTACAACACTGACGATACGTCCCAGGTGCATCCATGTGATGTTTTTTCGTTATAGTAAGGGTATTTTTTGAAAAAGGAAAACAATAAAAAAAAGCAGTCTACCCAGATCAGCTGTACTTTAAATTTAAAACCAGTGATTCTCAAAGTGGGGTCCAGGGACCCCCAGGGGTCCTTGAGGGGGGTTCCAGGGAATCCCCAGCTAAATAAGTTAATATAGCATCATAATCAGTTTTAACCACTTTAAACCTAAATACATCAGAGCTTGTAGATCTGCAAAAAAAAAAAAAAGGGGGAACATTTGGAATATTTTTAAAAACATTTTAACAACAAAAATGTTGTATAGAGGTCCACCACCCATGGGACTAAATATTTTCAGATGGGGGTCTGCGGCCAAATGCAATACATTTTGGGGTCCTTGACATGAAAATGTTTGAGATCCACTGCTTTAAACAACAAGACAGGGCCTAATAACGGCGTGGCATTCATATGGATCTCGGATGTCATGAGGCCAGCCTATGACATCAGTCATCTTCCTATGACATACGTATCTATGACACCAGTCATCTTCTTATGACATACGTATCCATGACACCTTTGGGCAAGGTTTCAGCCACATCCGACACACCCAATGTCTTCCATTGTAAAATGTAAGTGAAAATTTTCAAAACAAAGATGTAAAACATATGTGGAAAGGAAATGCATGGAGGTACTTCCTTGGCCTACTGGCAGCGTGCACGAGAAATCTGGCAATGATCGTTACAGCGGTTTGCGAAATTAGCCCCGGGATGGACAGACGGACACACACACACACACACACACACACACACACACACACACACACTCACACTCACACTCACACAAACACACACTTCTAGACATTTCGTCACTGTTTTTTTTACAGAGCCGCGCCGTAAACAATATGTTTGTGCTGTAAGGATTTTAGTAACACTTTCCTATGTGATTATTTTTTTGTGTTCATCACAATTAACTACTATTGGACGCTTTGCCAAGTGTTGAATCTGGCATCGATCACAAAATGTGGAAGGAATGAGTAAGCAGGTGTCCTTTGACATGATCAAAGTGACTTTGTGAGCTTCTAGGTTGACAGTATCTTAACATCTTTGAAAGGGTTTATTTTTAAACGATTGATTTATACCGTAGTTCTTTTTGGTTCTGACAGTCATGACTTATCCTTGGCAAAGCATTTGTATCTTCTATCGTCTCAGTGAATGTTCTGGATCAGTCAGAGAATGTTCTCCCAATACTAAAGTTTGATGTAAATAGCTACGTCAGTATGAGAAATCAGAACCGCTCGATTTAATTTGCCTGAAACGATGAGTGCACATAGTACAATACAACAGACAACACAAATTATATCTAAAAGTCTGCTTAAAAACAAAGTTTATTGGACACAATAATCGAAGCGATTATTTTAAATAAAAGTGTTCAACTAATCGATCATAATCTCGGCTTGTGTCCATGATCTTATTGTTTCTAAATGTTGATTTTATTATTGTATTTATGTTGTTGTATATTGTGTGGATATATGTTGTTAAGTGTTCTGGAGAGAGGGAAAATTGTGTCAAAAAGGATGAAAGAATCCAGGTCCAGCATTTTGTAGGTAAAAGGCCTTTATTATATTTGGGCTACAGACATTCAAGTTGTACAATGCAGAATCACAAATAACGATTTTTAGCAACCTCTGCTGGTCACTACCGTCACTGCATACAATTTCCGTATTCCTCGATTACCCAGAATTCCATTCGTTTTCACCGGAAGCCGGTAGCGTTTCAAAAAGCGATCTTTTAATTGTTTTATACTATCTACGGATCGTTTCTCTTAGCCAGTGGAGCATTAGTTACCATGAGCTGTGCTTTCTTTTTCTGTTCTTTTTCGATCTTCCAATCCTACATTCTCTTAAAATCAGCGTGAGGTTCCTTTTTGTTATTAGCGCGGTAGTTTCTGGCCAAACAGGAAACCGTTGCGGTAGTTCCTGGCCGACGTCATGACGTCGGCCAGGACGTCGGCCACGACGTCATGACGTTGGCCAGGAACGTCATTTTCCCGGGAAAGTCCCCCCCGTCCACGTTCAATAGAAAATATATAAATAAAAGGCTTCCGGGGGTGAAATTCATGGAGTGGGTGTTGTGAAACTTTTGCCACTCACAAAAGATATATAATTTAACTTTAGTTTTGTTGAAAACGTTACCTAGTATTACTTTAAAAAAACACTAACGCTTATCGGCTTGTGCCTTCTTCAGGGTGTATCGCTATCGCGAGACATTTGTGTGATTTTTGCACTGTAAATAAATAAAACCTGAACTTGAAACTTGAACAATAACAGCATCTGGAAAGACTCTCTCTCCAGTCCAGTCCACACAAACACAAAGCCAACATAAGACACGTGTCTGACATGTGCTCTGTGTCCTGCAGGGATCGGGATGGCCTCCCAGGTGATCGTCATGTATCTGAACGTCTACTACATTGTGGTCCTGGCCTGGGCTCTGTTCTACCTCTACAACTCCTTCAAGTACCCTCTGCCCTGGGCCTCCTGCGACAACTACTGGAACACTGGTAAGATGTGAGGACCTCGTGTTCCTGGTCCTAAACAAGAGGAACACTGGTAAGATGTGAGGACCTCGTGTTCCTGCTCCTAAACAAGAGGAACACTGGTAAGATGTGAGGACCTCGTGTTCCTGGTCCTAAACAAGAGGAACACTGGTAAGATGTGAGGACCTCGTGTTCCTGGTCCTAAACAAGAGGAACACTGGTAAGATGTGAGGACCTCGTGTTCCTGCTCCTAAACAAGAGGAACACTGGTAAGATGTGAGGACCTCATGGTCCTGGTCCTAAACAAGAGGAACACTGGTAAGATGTGAGGACCTCATGGTCCTAAACAAGAAAGACGGTTGTTTTATGGTTCATTCCTTAAGACCGGGAACGCATCTGTGTCATTTTAAGATTTATTTGGCTGTTTTTTTTTTTTTTATCATGGAAAATGTGTGCAAATCTTTGAATATGGATGTATGTTTTAAAGCGAACAGTTTTTAACTCTGATATGTGCTTCTGGGGGTCCCTGGAACAACATATTTTGAGATGCGGGGTCCACGGCCAAATACATTTAGGGTTCCTTGACATGGAAAAGTTGGAGCACCGCTGATATAGCAACATGCTGTTAGGATTTAGAAAATATTTTTTTGATAAATTCCTAAAAGATGTATTTTGCCGCGGACCCCCCCCCCCATCTCAAAATGTTGTGTTCCAGGGACCCCCCCATCTCAAAATGTTGTGTTCCAGGGACCCCCCCCCCATCTCAAAATGTTGTGTTCCAGGGACCCCCCCCCCCCCCCCAGAAGCAAAGATTTTAGTTACAAATGTTAGCTTTAAGAAATATATATATTCAAAGCTTTGCTTACTGTAAATCGCTCTAGATTAAGAGTGTCTGCTAAATGCCTAAATTGTAATTGTAATTGTCAGTGGTGGAAAGTAACTAAGTATTTACTTAAGTACTGTACTTAAGTGCAATTTTGAGGTATTTGTACTTTACTTGAGTATTTCCAATTTCCAATACTTCTACTTCTACTCCACTACATCTCAGAGGCAAATATTGTACTTTTACTCCACTACATTTACTTGAAAACTTTAGTTACTAGTTACTTCTCAGATATAAACTATGATATAATGAAACATACATTACCCACTTTAAACCTATTTTATACCTAGGCTATTTGAAAATAGCCGATCTACAAGCTCACAACGCGTCGCGATGCGACGCGTTGTGAGCTTGTAGATCGGCTATTTTCAAATATTTAGTACTTTAACTTTTGGTACTTTAAGTACATTGTGATGCCAATACTTTTGTACTTTTACTCAAGTACATTTTTAATTCTGGACTTTTACTTGTAACAGAGTATTTTTATATTGCAGTATTGGTACTTTTATTTAAGTAAAGAATGTGAGTACTTTTTCCACCACTGGTAATTGTAAATAGTACACCTGGTTGGAGATGGTCTCCTACTCTTCCATTGAGACACTTGGTCCCATGGTGTCAGGTAAGACACCTAATGGACCCATGGTGTCAGCTAAGACACCTAATGGACCAATGGTGTCAGCTAAGACACCTAATGGACCCATGGTGTCAGGTAAGACACCTAATGGACCCATGGTGTCAGGTAAGACACCTAATGGACCCATGGTGTCAGCTAAGACACCTAATGGACCCATGGTGTCAGCTAAGACACCTAATGGACCAATGGTGTCAGCTAAGACACCTAATGGACCCATGGTGTCAGGTAAGACACCTAATGGACCCATGGTGTCAGCTAAGACACCTAATGGACCCATGGTGTCAGCTAAGACACCTAATGGACCCATGGTGTCAGCTAAGACACCTAATGGACCCATGGTGTCAGCTAAGACACCTAATGGACCCATGGTGTCAGCTAAGACACCTAATGGACCCATGGTGTCAGGTAAGACACCTAATGGACCCATGGTGTCAGGTAAGACACCTAATGGACCCATGGTGTCAGGTAAGACACCTAATGGACCCATGGTGTCAGCTAAGACACCTAATGGACCCATGGTGTCAGCTAAGACACCTAATGGACCCATGGTGTCAGCTAAGACACCTAATGGACCCATGGTGTCAGCTAAGACACCTAATGGCTAACTATGTCAATAACGTTATTTGAAGCAGTCGGCCATGGGTAGATCCGCTTTGGCTGTAATTCGGACATTATTGCAATTACGTCTCTCTACCGGACGTAAAGTCGGATTGTACCATCAACTTAACCCGTTAAGACCTGTGGCAGATTCTAAAAATGTTTTGTAAATCCTAACAGTTTAAAAAATATCTAATAATAATAATAATCTCAAAATATTTTGTTCCAGGGACCCCCAGAAGCAAAGATTTGAGGTACAAAAAAAATATGTATATTGAAAGATTTGCACAAATGTTCATGTTTTTTCAAAAATAGCAGATCTACAAGCTCATAGTGCGGCACTCGGTGCTCGAATATTCATGTTTGAACTGGGGACCTCCCACCCTGACAAGCACTTGAAATTGTAGGAGTGTGAGGCATTACATTTACACGTAGTGTGACTGGGTTCCACGAGGCGTTGTGAGCTAGTAGATCAGCTATTTTCTAAACTTTTGCTTCTTTCTTTATATTATTTGACAATTTGGCCAAACGTTTGACCAGTTTTTATGATTTGTTGATTACTTTTGATGCAGTTGCAGTATTTGTTTTTGTATCCCATTAAGACCTGGAACGCATCTGTGTCACTTTAGATTTCTTTGGCTATTCAAAAATAGCAGATATACAAGCTCATAGCGCGGCACCGAGTGCCGCGCTACGAGCTTGTAGATCTGCTATTTTTGAAAAATCTTGAAAAAAAAAATTTTTAGATTATTTTTCCAAAAACTGTTAGGATTTAGATTTTTTCTAAGAATCGCCTCAGGTCTTAAAGGGTTAAAAAGGTCTTAAAAGTCCTAAAATAGTCACTTTCATCTGGACCCCCCCTCCCCCCTAAATAAATAAATAAAATCATTTGGAGAACCACTGATTTACAACAAGGCGGTGTCACCAAGCGCCTGCGCTGGTGTTCGACACATGTGCAATAAAAGCCGCCAGCCCACCAAACCCCAGGGTTATCGGATGTGCAAAACCACCACGTATCCTCCTCTCTTTACTGAAGATTTACTCCAGGAAGTCTTCATCGTTTCTTTAATCGTTTTTTTACTTCCTTTCAAAAGGCTGTCAATTTACACTGATGTACTGCTGTAACACATTGGTTAAAGCTGCACTTTCCTCTTCTACCCCGGATTTGAACCCGGTTTCCTGTGCAAGTGCTGACTTTTTTTTTTATCATTGAGCAATTAGTGCCTGCCTGCTTGCTCAGGGGATAAATTGAATCTTGACCATCAGGTCAAAATTCGTGTCAGATCCTGTGTCTAGGTGAGACATGACCTTTGACATTATCTAAATGTCTCAATAGAAGAGCAGGGAGACTAAATACAACCACCCCCATTGTATAAGTTACATTGTATTATTACACGGCTTGGTTGAATGCTTGATTCTGATTGGTCAATCGCTGACTTCAGTGGTGTGTTATTTCTGGATAATGACCGATGAGCTCTATAACAGACCGCTGTCTAATCAGAGACTCAGAGCACCTGCTCATATCAACCTGTCTAATCAGAGACTCAGAGCACCTGCTCATATCAACCTGTCTAATCAGAGACTCAGAGCACCTGCTCATATCAACCTGTCTAATCAGAGACTCAGAGCACCTGCTCACATCAACCTGTCTAATCAGAGACTCAGAGCACCTGCTCATATCAACCTGTCTAATCAGAGACTCAGAGCACCTGCTCATATCAACCTGTCTAATCAAAGACTCAGAGCACCTGCTCATATCAACCTGTCTAATCAGAGACTCAGAGCACCTGCTCATATCAACCTGTCTAATCAAAGACTCAGAGCACCTGCTCATATCAACCTGTCTAATCAGAGACTCAGAGCACCTGCTCATATCAACCTGCGCTGCTTGATGTTATGCTGTATCCAACATGACAGCCATGTAAACAAACACACCATGTCATTTACAACTAAACGTTGCTCTCAAGAATGTTTTTGAAAACATTTGAAGTGAGAAATAGACGATGCAATAATATCAATAAAAGTGATTCTATTTGATCAACACTTTACTTGTTTACCGAGGCGACCGTAGCGCAACAACGGCAACAAGGGAAAGAATACCAAAACGCTCGCCCCAAAACACAGTCGCCCCGGGGAAAATCTGGCGGTATTATAGGCAAATCCGGCTGTATATAAAATGGGGATGAGCCTGTTTTAGGACGAGTCTTCCGGTTACCTTATGGAATACTTTCATTTGTTTTCCGAGGCGACCGTGTCCGCCCACCCAGCCCAACGCTTATGGAATACTTTCCATGCCGTAAGGAAGGAAATACTTCGTTTTGTTGTTAATTTTAGGTCAATTTATTAATGTATTCATGTAAGTAGCCGTGTAATATCGCGTCGGTGCATAATCACCCTGTCAGGCTTTAATTTTCAATAATGACCAGCTACCCGTCACTTATCCCTTGCTTAACATACTCTACCATACAGATTGGACACAATTACATTTTATTCATTAAAAAAAGTACATAGTGCTGCTTTTACAGGCACTTTAGTTTAGTTTAGTTTATTTGAAAAGTCGTAACACAAGTTAAAACAATAAAGAGGTTATAACACAATAAAGTCCAGGACTTATGTCCATCGTGGTCCTCTTACACATAACAAGTATACATCTCATAACATAAGTCATGTAAAATGTACAATAAATAAACAATATAGTTCAGAAAAGACATTATATTTAAACTCACCTAAAACCAACTACAGCCCTTCCTACCCTAACCTAAAAAGAAAACCTGAACTTACTCTAGAAACTTTGTTGCATCACATACCATGAAAGTGAAACATTTGATTCCTTCTCATTGCATTGCCAATAATAATATAAAATAACAAAACGTGTCATGTGATAGAAGCTGACCTGCCACACTGTGTGTATTGTCTCTGTCGGGTGGAAACCTCATATGTCCAACACTGTTACTTTCCAGGGTTCTAATTCAAAAGTAGCAGATCTACAAGCTCAAAACGCGTCGCTTGTGAATCTGCTACTTTTGATGCTTTTGTGTGACGCTGTAGTCTGATTTTTTTTTGGGGGGAATAACCCCTTGAGATGAACCATATCGTTTTCAAGGGGGTCTGCAAATTACAAGATACACTGCATACATTATTGAGACCTGAAGCCGATTCTACATGTCTCCTAAATCTCAACAGTTTTCTAAAAAATGTATGTTTCTATATCCGTGGTGCTCAATCTTTTTCATGTCAAGGTCCCCCAAAATTATATGTATTTGGCCGCGGACCCCCATCAAAATATTTTGTTCCAGGGACCCCCAGAAGCAAAGATTTGAGTTAAAAATGTTCGCTTAAAAAATATAGATATTCAAAGATTTGCACACATTTTCAGGAATTTTCAAAAATAGCAGATCTACAAGCTCGTAGCGCGGCACTCGTTGCCGCGCTATGAGCTTGTATATCTGCTATTTTTGAATAGCCCAAAGTGTAAAATAATGCTTTTTAGCTCAAATCTAAAAATGACACAGTTCCAGGTCTTAAAGGTAGGGTAAGTGATATTTTTGGGTTAAAACAAAAAATATTTTTTTTAAAGGTTAAAATACTATATTCTGATCGTAATCATTGCTATAGAGTGTTTGTTCAGTAACAGGAGTCTCCCCGTCTCTCCAGCTCTTTAATAAACAGAAAATACATTTTTCGGTAGGTGTCAAAATCTCAGCCAATCAGGAGAAAGTACCCATTTTTAAGCTTAATTTGTATAGTTTTCAGTTCCAATTTTGCATGCTCATTTCTTAGTGTCATCACTTCCAATTTCACTTGTTTAATCTGTATCCTGATTGAGTTCTCTGTCCTGGTTGGATAAAATTGGAAATGAAACTACAAAAAAAAAAGAAAAACTACAAAATACATTTTCTGTTTTATAAAGAGCTGGAGAGACATGGAGACTCTTTATATGGACAGGACACTCTATAGTAACGAGCACTATCAGAACATAGACCCATTTTGCAATTATTTGAATAATTGCAAATCACTTACCCTACCTTTAATGGTTTAGACAAAGATATTTAACAGACGATTCAAACAAGATACAATTGGAACATCAAAGAAAGAAGAAACAAAGTTATGAATATGGAGATAAGAGGTTTCTGCCCGACATCAACGATGCAGCATGTGTTTTCCTCTCTGTTCAGATATGTGCCACAACCGACCGAGCGTCTACGCCAACCCCCACATGTTCAACACAGACTCCAGCTGGTCCTTCCTAAGCAACAACACCATGCCGTCCTACTACTCTGATGACTACAGTGACATGTAAGTCCAGCTGTGATTAGGGCTCGCGTTTATACATATTAATTTTGGGGGTCCTTGACATGAAAATGTTTGAGAACCACTGGTTTAAACAACACTAGACAGCGAGCCCAAATAAGCAACTACACTTTGTAAACAAAAGCCCCCTAAAAAAAAACAAGCCGAAAGTCGCTTATAATAAGCGGATTTGGCAACACTGTCTTCAACCTGGCACCCCTATTTGGGCATGTCGTTTTAGGCGAAAATCTCCAAAACACTTCCAAATATTTGAAGAATAGCAAAAAGATGCTCTGAGCTTGTAGATCGACTATTTTCGCAGTGCAAAACCGTTGAAAACTGAGCCGTAACGGAGAGCCTGTTTGGGAAGGTGAGATATTTCCCTTTGATTTTCATCGATACCTCTTGTCAACCAATAGCGGTCCTATTAGGATCTAAATGTCTCAATAGAAGAGCATGTAGACCAAGTACAACCACCACAGTTGTAACAGGCCTATAAACCCATTAAGACCTGAGGCCGATTCTACAAATACCTTCTAAACCAGTGGTTCTCAAACTTTTTTGTGCCCAAGGACCCCCAAAATGATCTGTATTTGGCCACGGAACCCCAATCTGAAAATGTTTTGTGCCAGGGACCCCCCAGAAGAGAAGATTTGTGTTAAAAGATTCTAAATTATTCAAAATCTTTCAAAGCACTTTCAAGATTTTTCAAAAATAGCAGATGTATAAGTAACAAGCTGTGAGCTTGTGTATCTGCAATTTTTTAGAGCCACTGTTCTAAATCTAAACCTAATTCCTCAGATTTCTCTGAAAAACGTATATATATATATATATATATAGCAGCTTTCCCGGTTTGAATGGATTAACTCACTCTAACATGTTGATTCGTTAAAAAATAACATTAAAAAGAAGAAGTTATGCATTGCTGCTTTAAGTGGTTTCAACATTCATCTGTAGCAGTTAAAGAGGAATTAAACATGATTCATGGATCTAATGGTGCTGCTGCACACAGTGGCCCTCATTTATCAACGCGGTGCAGCCCAAATAATGGGCGTAGGGCGAGATCACCGCACCTTTCGGCATTTATCAATATATCCTGACGTGGGCTTCATCCTACCATACGCTGAGATCTCACGTCTGGTCGAGACCAGTTGTTGACGTTGGCTGCGCCCGTTTATTCCATTCTAGACCTGCGAAGCAGCATTGTCTGACTGTCTGACAGGCATCTGGACACATAATCCACTCCTAAATGTATATCTACACACTAATAAATAATCCCTGTGAAAATATAACATTTTATAAAGTAATTTAAACAAACTGCTTTAACAGTCATTCAGTTGCATTGGCTATTTTAAAATAGCAGATCTGCAAGCTGTTGTGTTGTGAGCTTGTAGATCTGCTATTTTCAAAATATACAAGCGCTTTTGCGTCGGGACTCGGGAGTCCCGCGGTCGGGACTGCCGACGATCTTTTCATGGACAGTGAGGTGTACAAACTTACAGTAGCTTGTCCTATGTTATGGAGTTATGTCATAGAGAGTTTTGAAGACTACAACTTGGCTGGGTTAAGGATATAAACCCGACGCTCCAATCTCTTATTAACGGGACGGACCGAAACCACTGCCGTCTCACGGGGAATATCCTACATGACTGCTTGTGCACTGCTCGGTATGGGTTAAATACATTAATATACAAACGTATTCCATTCATGGCGATGTGATTGGTATCATAATATGTCATTCATGTAGGCTACAAGCCTACGTGACAAAGATTGTAGGCCTACCGCTACGGTACGGATTACAATACATGAAAAACACAGCTGGGCGGGCGTGTGTGTGTGTGTGTGTGTGTGTGTGTGTGTGTGTGTGTGTGTGTGTGTGTGTGTGTGTGTGTGTGTGTGTGTGTGTGTGTGAGAGAGAGAGAGAGAGAGAGAGAGAGAGAGAGAGAGAGAGAGAGAGAGAGAGAGAGAGAGAGAGAGAGAGAGAGAGAGGCGTGTGCGGCGAGGCAGGCGGGGGAAACTCTTTCTCATTGGCTTTTGATGTCTTTGGTCGTATTCTGGTCCTTCTTCATGTCGTAAAATCGGGGCGTTTTGAGAATATTTAAGGGCGTGTTATTTAAATGACGCTAGGTTTCAGCCGTGACATTTATCAAGCCTGGGACCAAATGTAGGTTCGGATCAGCTGTGTAGGATTCGTTGATAAATGTGACTTCGACGTTGGTGTACGGCCGAATATATGGAAAAATATAAGCCGGTTTATACGCTGCGTTGATAAATGAGGGCCAGTGACCTGACCTGCTGCGTGTGTTGGATTGCTAGGTCGCGTTAAAAGGTTTGTGGATAGGTCGTGATTTGTGGGGATTACGAGAAATGAAGCATTTGTACTGGTCTGCGTGTATTCTCACACACACCCATAATGTTGATTTAGGAGGAAGAGGTCATTTTCTGACCTTCTGTAATGAAGGCTACAGGCCTGTGCGTGGGAAAGATTAACAATAACAACTTGTTAAATCAGTAAGATTATTCCCCTGTAACCCTGTCAGGTCTGGTTAAAATTGTATTAAGTCTCCTACCGGAGACTCCGCCGCTCATCAAATGATTGGCTTAGGAATGCGCCAAAACCAAAAAAATCTCCATGAATTCAAGGCTTCATGTAATTGATTGAAAATAAGTCTTTCGGTGAACTACTCCCTTAAAACTAATTATTTGCGCAACAACTATGCAGTGATGGTGAAGAAAGGGAACTTGGAAAGGCACTTTCTGACAAACCACAAATCATTTGTCTAGACCTTTCCAGCAGACAGACAACTGAGAAAGATTCATAAGGAACTGAAACATCAGCGGCAGTGGCTCAGGGGTAGAGTGGCCGGGTAGAGTGAACTGGAAACCGCAAGGTTCCCAGTTCGATTCCCGGGCTGGGGCGCTCCCCTAGAGTTAGTGTCGAAGTGTCCTTGAGCAAGACGCTGAACTCCTAATTGCTCCCGATGAGCAGGTTGGTGCCTTGCATGGTTTCCTCCTCCATTGGTGTATGAATGTGTGTGTGAATGGGTTAATGGCACAATCAATGTAAAGCGCTTTGGATAAAAGCACTATATAAATGCACCATTTACCATTTACCATAAGTAATCTCACTGCACACACTAAGGGCAGTGCCAGCCAGATAGAAGTCAGGAAAGGTAGATTGTCTGTCTTCCCTACTTCGTACAATCATGACCTTACTCTTTTTAGCGTTGTATTTTATATTAAAATCAAAGCCATACTGTGAGCATATCCTCAGTAGCTGTTGTAGCCCAGCACTATATGGACTAAAGATGACCAAATCATCCGCATACATCAGGTGATTAATTAACGAGTCACCAACTCTACACCCTGTCCCACATGCATTTAACATCAATGATAAATCATTCATATAAACATTAAAAAGGAAAGGAGAAATAATTCCACCTTGACGGACACCATTGGTCACATGAAAAGGAGCAGATATTGACTTCCCCCATTTTACTCTCATTGTCTGGTGAGCATACCAGAACACCAAGATTCTGACTAAGGGCGGTTTCTCACTGGATCCGTTTGAATCGAAGCGTTCCCGAGTACGCTTGGCTGGCCAGCATTCACACTGCCCAAGATCCAATCGCATCAGAGAACACTTGCATGTATACCCCCGATCCTATAGGTGGCGGCATGCACATAGTGTTTCTTCTGTGGACACAGACGTCATCAACTATGCGACAATGTTTGTGGTCGTCGCGCAGAAATATAGGCTGGAGAGCTATGCTGGGGAGGGGAGGCGATCTATGTAAGTGCACGGTCTTTGGGGAGCCTCGCCCCGAAGCGGGGAGAACGCACTGAGCGCTCAACACAGTGAGCGCACAGAAGTCAAGCCACAGACTTCTGTGTTGTTGACGGACAACGGATGTACGCTTATGAGAAACAACACAAATAAAACCTGGTGAAACACTTGTGTGCATTAGCGCAAGATGAGGATACAGGAAACATTCAGTCTAAATGTCCAATTTGCTAACCTTCACAACTACTAATACTTTTGTATTTGAAACTTTAAATTTCTCTAAATATTATAAACTTTCACGACAGCTTAAGTACAAAAATATATCATTTATGAAAAGGCAACTATAGTAGCCTATACAGTGAAGTCCGACTGAATGACTGAAACCTTGTATTGTGAATTGTACTTCCATGTACTGTTTCTCATGTCTCATGTCTAAATAAAGTACATCAATCCAACGTCTTTTCTTTTTTGACTCTCTTGGTGTGGGGATTATCTGGCACATGTATGTATCTGTTATGAAAGAGAAATTGCATCATGAGTGAAACGGCTATAGTCCTTGGGAAACTATAAACCTACGTAGGCCTACATCTAAATGAGTTACCATATTTACTTACAAATTTCAAATTACAAAGCCTTATAAGCTATATATTTCTGGGATGCATAGTAGCTGAAACTCCACAAGATACCCACAAGATATACTATATGCGCTGCTCGCGCACCTGAAATGCGCGATGGAGACCTGCCAATGTTTCATGACTGATAGACATGAAAGAAGGCCCTTCACAGCTAATAGAGAATTTTAAATTTTAAGAATCGGTTCAGAATTGAATGAGTAAAATTGTTAGAAAGGCTCCCATAATATAAGTTGATTATTATTTCAATTGTTATGTTCCACCTTAAGAGTAATATGCACCAGCCCACCTTAAGTGCGCAATGCATTCTGTGGCGTTTTCATTCATTCAGTAGCACCGGCTAGAAGAGCAGTGTTTTTGTTGGCTGTTTTTGTCGAGTTTATATACCGTCACCTATTCCAAATAGCGGGCCACTTCCGTCTAATGGTACGCTTGCTTTCACATTGCAGCGTACCGTACCCGAAAACGCATGATCCGGATCCGAAACTGCCTCCGGAGGTGGTTTCGGGAACGGAACGGTTACCCGTTTCGCGGGTCGATTCGCTACATTCACACTAGCCAAGCGGTCTGGAGTGCGCACCCGGGACCTGAGTGTGAAACGGCTCTAAGAAACTAGAGACCCCTCTTTGCGTCAGTTTTAAGAATAACTTTTCATGATTAATGCGGGCAAAGGCCCTAGAGGCATCAATAAAAGATACAAACATAGTAGAATTCTGCCTACTATATTTATCTAAAATCTCTTTCAGTGCAAAAATACACAAATCAGTGCCATGTTTTCGTTTGAATCCAAATTGGTTATCAGCAGACATGATCAACCTCTCAAGTCTACTCAGTAGAATTGTCTCTAGTACTTTGGACAAAACGCTGGCCAAGGCTATTGGCCTATAGTTATCTGAGCTGTTTAGCTTCCCCACTTTGTCTTTAATGACCGGCACTAACACAACAGAGAGCATGGAAACAGGTAAAAACCCATGAACAAAAAAAACCTGTAAAACACATAGCAACCAAAGGACACAGTTTCTTACTGGCTAGTTTAAAGGTATCATGACATTCATGTTTACACCACATTCAGAGTCTTTGTCCTGGTCCTTCAAACATGTACAAAAAGTTTTAACTGAAAATTCCACTCCAGTGATTCACTGTAGGTGTTTTTGTCTCACATTTCTAAAGCCTTTTCAACTGCAATGAAAAAAGAAATCTTTGCCTGCGGGTGTCGCTGGTGAGGGATTTTGCCTGTCAATCATCGCCTCTGCTCCGCCCCCCCCAAAGGAAAGGATAGGGGAGGGGAGGGGCGAGGAGGAGAGTGGGCGGGATTAATTGACTGTGACCTCACTGTCGAAGGGCCAAGCTCAGATTACTTTTCAGCCTAATTATTCAGAAAACCCCAGACCACAGAAAATCCACTGAATGTTCAAAGTTCAGATTTTTTGGGTGTAATTGAGGTCATAAAACCCCCAAAAAAACATAAAAAATAAAAAAAGTGAAAATGAATGTCATCGAACCTTTAAGATCTTATCCAGACCACAGGCCTTATTATCACCTAGCTTCAAAACTGCTTCATGAATTTCAGCAGGAGTAACAATCACCTCATCATTAAAATCTACATGTTCCACTACAACCAGATTACTTTTTACACAGTTGAACAGCTCAGAATATTGTTTCTGCCATAGCTGTGAAATTTCATCAGAACCACTCACTCCATCTATATTTGATGGAAGAGACGTTTTACAATTGTTTATCATTTTAATTTCCTTCCAGAAGTCATTCACATTATGCTTTTGTAGCTTCTTTTATTCAATTATTATTACAAAACATACATTAATCACTTCAGCTCTATTTACACTTTGGCTATTTGAAAATAGCAGATCTACAAGCTCACAACGTGTCGCTCTGCGACACGTTGTGAGATCTGCTATTTTCAAAAGTCGATTATACATTTTAGACATTCTGCATAACTAGTACTTTTACTTTTGTTACTTTAAATACATTTTAATGACAATACTTTTGTACTTTTACTTAAGTACAAAAACTTTAGTACTTTTTCCACCCCTGCATGAGAGTAAATGACATGAAGTCTAGTCGACCAACAACATGCTCACAGCAGTAGGAGAGGAAAGAGTTAAACATATCAACCCTAGAGTCACTATTCTGCTGTTGTCATCATAGATCACAATGAGCTGAAAACAGCAGATCTACAAGCTCACAATGACCCCAGGCAGTAAAGTCAACAAGGTTTAAGTGGTTCAGTAAAAAGGTTTATATACAAGAAACAACGATACTGTGATAATTACATGATCAAATATACACTCTTCCTCTGTCCATTGTGTCAAATATCAAATATAAAACAATCACATGTCAAATAATAGAGTAGAAGTGTTTACATAAGAGACACAAGTATGATACTGTGATTACATCATCATCATCATCAGTGTTGATGGACAGTATTTATGATACATATTTATAAATGTGTGGAGTGGAGGTTTGAGCAGCGCTGTCTGATTTAAATTAATCTGATCTAATCTAATCTAATCTAATCTAATCTAATCTAATCTATAATCTAATCTATAATCTAATCTAATCTAATCTAATCTAATCTATAATCTAATCTATAATCTAATGATCTAATCTAATCTAATCTCAGATCTGAAGCTGTGGTGATGACTGATTTTGAGGGGGTCTCATTTACACACATGTTGATTTCATAGGGTTAACTTCTTCCTGTCAAGGACCCCCATCTGATCATAGTTTATACCAGGGACCCCTATACATGACTTTAAAAAATTTACCATAAGTAATCTCAGGAGATTACAAGATCTGTAAGCAACCACAACGCGGCACATGGCAGCACGTTGTGAACTTGTAGATCAGCTTTTTTCAAATATCTGATGTATAAATAGAGGTTAAAGTGTCTAAACTGATTTTGATGCTATATTAAAACATTTAGCTGGGGACCCCCTGGAACCCCCTCAAGGACCCCTGGGGGTCCCTGGACCCCACTTTGAGAACCACTGGCAGAGTTTACACACACACGCTCGCACACACACACACACACACACACACACACACACACACACACACACACACACACACACACACACACACACACACACACACACACACACACACACACACACACACACACACACACACACACACGGTCTCAAAGTAAGGTCCAGGGACCCCCGGGGGTCCTAAGCAAAATGATTAAATATAAAACATAAAAATCACTTCAACCACTTTGACCATTTTATACTTCACTATTCCAAAATAGCAGATCTACAAGCTCACAACGCGTCGCATCGCGGTGCGTTGTGAGCTTGTAGATCGGCTATTGAGATTAACCCTTTAAGACCAGGAACGCATCTGTGTCATTTTAGATTTCTTGGGCTATTCAAAAACAGCAGATATACAAGCTCGTAGCGCGGCACTCGGTGCCACGCTATGAGCTTGTAGATCTGCTATTTTTGTGCAAATCTTTGAATATATATATATTTTTTAACATTTGTAACTCAAATCTTTGCTTCTGGGGGATTCTACATATGTCTTCTAAAACAGTTTTCTGAAAAACATATGTTAATATAATATCAGTGGTTCTCAAACTTTTTCATGTCAAGGACCCCCAAAATTATATGTATTTGGCCACAGACCCCCATCTCAAAATATGTTGTTCCAGGGACCCCCAGAAGCAAAGATTTTAGTAAAAAAAAATTGCTTAAAAATATATATATATATATTCAAAGATTTGCACAAATTTTCACGATTTTTCAGAAATAGCAGATCTACAAGCTCATAGCGCGGCACTCGGTGCCGCGCTATGAGCTTGTATATCTGCTATTTTTGAATAGCCAAAGAAATCTAAAATGACACAGACGCGTTCCCTTAAAGGGTTAAATAAATATGAAGAAACGTGTTATAATTGTGAACATTTTTAACAACACAAACCCTCTCTTATGTCAGTGTGCTGCTTCTATACCGTTTTATCTATGATGACATCACTATGATGTCACCATGAGTCATGCATGCCCAAATATGGAGTTCTATGATGTCAGACTTAGCATGGTGTCAAAGGATACATGGTAACCATGACAACCTGGACTCACTCAAACATGTGGAGTAACCATGGAGACCTAGTGTCCTCCTCACATAGAGACTCTATCTCTGCTCACACAGACGTACTGAGGAGGAGGAGGAGGAGGAGGAGCGGCCTAACCCAAACCTAGCATAGAGCGGTTCAGAGAATGTGTTGTGGAAGGTGAAGGTGTACAGGTGAGTCAGTGAGTCTGAGCAGACCTCATAAAAGGACAGATTCCCTAACGGACAGTCCAGATACACTGCTACTCTTTTGGAGCGCCTAGAGGGATGGACAGGGAGGACAGTCTCCTTACTATTGTGTCTGACAGTGTATCTGTTATCATCACAGTCCAGACACCAGGACTTATCATTGCCTCCAAGCAGAGAGTCATCACCACTTCCTTTCCTACTGATTCCTCCATAAGTCACTGCTATAGAAACCCTTCCATTCCTCTCTACCTCCCAGTAACAGGGTCCAGTCAGACCCTCTGTACACAGAACCTGAGCCCAGCAATCAAACCTGTCAGGATGATCAGGAGGAGGAGGAGGACCTGTCCTCCCGTCTGTCGCCACCATGTTGTTCTCAGACCGAGAGAGGCCTCTGTGTGCTGTGTTTGTGTCCAGTTTGAGATGAGAGAAATCTGATGAGAAAAAAAACACAATAAACATTAAACATCATTCACACACACACACACACACACACACACACACACACACACACACACACACACACACACACACACACACACACACACAGACCTGGAACCTGGACCTGGAACGCATCTGTGTCACTTTTTGATTTGAGCTAAAAAACATTATTTCACACTTTGGGCTATTCAAAAATAGCAGATCTACAAGCTCATAGCACTCGGTGCCGCGCTACGAGCTTGCAGATCTGCTATTTTTGAAAAATCTTGAAAATGTGTGCAAATCTTTGAAATATATATAGTTTTAAAGCGCACATTTTTAACTCGAATCTTTGCTTCTGGGGGTCCCTGGAACAAAATATTTTGAGATGGGGGTCCGTGGCCAAATAAATATCATTTTGGGGGTCCTTGACATGGAAAAGTTTGAGCACCTTTTTTTTACAGTGTTACAAACACACTGGTCACAGAGCTGTGAATGCTTGTAGATCTGATATTTTCGTCACACATTTAAGTATAAAATCAGGCATTATTTAGGACGACATCAAGTCACGTTCAACACAGTCAGCCCAGACATCAAATAGAGACGTGTGAGGCATTATGAGCTTGTAGATCTACTTTTCTTTAAACCCATTAAGACCTGGAACGCATCTGTGTCACTTTTTGGGCAAAAAAACATTATTTTACACTTTGGCTATTCAAAAATAGCAGATATACAAGCTCATAGCGTGGCACCGAGTGCCGCGCTATGAGCTTGTAGATCTGCTATTTTTGAAAAATTATGAAAATGTGTTCAAATCTTTGAATGTATATTCTTTTAAAGCGAATATTTGTAACTAAAATCTTTGCTTCTGGGGGTCCCTGGAGCAAAATATTTTGAGGTGGGGGTCGGCGGCCAAATACATATCATTTTGGGGGTCCTTGACATGAAAAAGTTTGAGAACCACTGATATAGAAACATATTTTTTAGTTTTTTCAGAAGGGATTTAGAAGACATTTGTAGAATCGGCCTCAGGTCTTAATGGGTTAAATAAATCTTATCTACAAGATCATCTACAAGCTCATGATGCGAGGTATTGTGAGCTTGTAGATCTGCATTTTTTATTTTAAATAAAGCTTATCTACACGTTGATCTAAATGCTTGTAGATCTGCAATTTTTCTTATAAATGAAGCGTATCTATAAGAAGATCTAAAAGCTTGTAGATCTGCTATTTTTCTTTTAAATAAAGATGATCTACAGGCTCACAACTCCTCACATCGTGAGGCGTTGTGAGCTTGTACTGTAGATCTGTTATTTTCTTTTTAAATAAAGCTTATATACAAGCAGATCTACAAACTCACAAGGCTTCACATCGTGAGGCGTTGTGAGCTTGTAGATCTGCTTGTAGAGGTTCCACTGCTCCAGTGAAGGTTGTGTGTATGTGCAGATATCTGCTCTTACTATTGTGGTATCTGACAACCACAGACTTAAAGGTTTCTATTGCTTTCGTAGTTGCCAACAACGCCATATTGCAGTTAAGTTTGTTGTCCCAGAGATGAGAATGAATGGTTGTAGAATGAAGGAGTCATCACTAGTTAGTGAGGTATCTTTGCTTCCATTTATTGCATAAGTACAAACAGCTTCCTATGGGGACCCTGAGGTCCCCACCACACCACACAACAGCCTGCCGGCTGCTGAGTCACACACACTAAGTCACATTTTAGTATGATATATATAGCACATTCAGAGAAAGGGGAGGCACAGGTATGGGTGTGTCAGACTTCAAAGGTGAGCCCCCACCGGCCCAAGACATTTGCAACTGTCAAGGCAGGAAGGGGGAATGGGGGAAACATGCTCTCTGTCTCAGGTAAACAAAGAGAATGCTAAGAGCCCCCCCACACCCCGCGCAGACAACCCGGCACCTCTCTCTGACTCAATCCACTTCTTCTCTCTGTAGCCTACTTGTACTGTAGACTTGTGTAGTAAATAATACTAACAAATATGTATGTTATGTTCTCAAATATACTACACTATCATTATTATTGGTGGAAATACTAATAATTTGAGCCTGAATGATCAAATCCTGTGTTGAGGGTCACACAAGAATAACATGCACTGTTTAAACACATTAAGACCAGAACCAGACAATTAAAAAAACAAGATGATCTACAACAGTGGTAACCAACCTTTTCAAGCACATGAGTACTTTTTATTCCAATGTATAAGCTGAGATCTACCACTACTATATGTAAAAAGAACACTATGAGTAAGACATAATTTACTTTAGCAATTTCTGACAGGCTCAATGTATTTAGTTTGCATACATCCACACAAAGGCTACTAGTCTAAATATGAATAAACAAAATGGCAATTTTTGGGGAAAATATTATAAAGTTGACACTTTTTAGGTTACTTTAAAAAACAAATGAAAACACACAGGGACATTAAATACATTGTTATTACAGATATCTAATCTTCAAAGCACAATATTGACTTTCTCATCAATTAATATTCACATTTAGATATTCTGTTCAATTGATTGATCCGTCGCCTCCTCTCCCAATACACACAAACCTGTTTGTGATCGACTGTGATGGCTTTGAAGATCCACATGTCCACCGCTTGGTTACCAATGATCTACGAGCTTGTAGATCTGCTATTTTTATTTTAAATAAAGCTTATCTGCAAGATGATCTACAAGCTCACAACGCCTCAAGCGGATCTAAAAGCTCACAATGTGGGGTTTTGTGAGCTTTTAGATCTTCTGTTTTTCTTTTAAATATAACTTATCTACAAGATGATCTACAAGCTCACAACACGTTATGATGCAACATGTTTTTGCCATGAAGACGATCTAAAGCTCACACTGAATAACTATTCCACTAGTTTTCAAAGATCTACTTGTAGATCTACTATTTTTGTTATTTTGAAACACATCCAATCTACAAGCTGACAATGCATTGTGATGCGACACATTGAGAGCTTTGTAGATCAGCTATTTCTGATATGTTTGAATTATAGCCGATCTACAAGACAGACAGACAGACAGACAGACAGACTGTGTGTGTAGGGGTGGGTGATCTTTCTTTTTATTATTAGTTTGTTCTGTTTTTGTCACTTTACATTATGTTTGTACATTAGGTTATATTTATATATTTGTATTTTTGGTTTCCTTTATGTTAGGTAAGAATAGGTTTTGTTTTAGACGACATAGACGACATAGTCTCAAAAAAGACAGTTCGGATCTATCCCAATCAGAAACCATGGATGGACAGCGGAGTACGTGTACATCTACATGAACGGGATGCTGGTTTCAAATCTGGCGACGTGGAAATGCGCAACACGACGCGCGCAGCCCTAAACTGCGCCATCAGGAAGGCGAAAAAGGCCTACACTGAAAAGATGCAAGACCAACTCAGCAATGGCGACATCAGGAGCACGTGGCAGGCGGTACACACCTTGACAGACGGCAAAACAAGAACCAGAAGCGAGGTGAACCCGACTGCCTCCCTCCCCAACGAACTGAACACTTCCTACGGCCGGTTCGAGATCAGCTCCAACCGCGGCAGCCAAGCGGGGCCATCAGCAGCACCAGCAGAGGAGAACCCTCTAACCATCTCGGAGAGAGAAGTGCGTACAGCCTTCGCACGGGTCAACGTCCACAAGGCAGCCGGACCTGATGGGATTCCAGGCCGGGTCCTCAAGGCATGTGCAGACCAGCTGGCGGGTGTCTTCGCTGACATCTTTAACCTCTCCCTCTCCCAGGCTGTGGTCACTGCAGGGTTCAAAATGTCAACCATTGTGCCCATTCCCAAAAAGGCCAGAGTGACATGCCTGAATGACTGGAGACCTGTCGCTCTCACCCCGATCGTCAGCAAGTGCTTAGAGAAACTGGTGAGGGAATACATCGGCTCCACGCTACCTGCCTCACTGGACCCATGGCAGTATGCATACCGCAAAAACAGATCCACCGACGACGCTATTGCCATGGCTCTCCACACCGTTCTCTCGCACATGGACAACAAGCTGCTGAAGGACAAATATGTACGTATGCTGTTCGTGGACTACAGCATTCAACACCATTGTCCCAGCAATACTTGACAAAAAGCTCAGAGACCTAGGGCTACACCCAAGCATGTGCGACTGGATACAGGACTTCTTGTCCAACCGACATCAGGTGGTGAGAATGGGCAGCATCACATCTGACCCCCTGACCCTCAACACCAGCGCACCCCAGGGATGCGTGCTGAGCCCTCTCCTCTACTCCCTGTACACGTATGACTGCATAGCCACACATATCTCCAACACCATCATAAAGTACGCGGACGACACGACAGTGATAGGCCGAATCGTCAACAACGACGAGTCTGACTACAGAGAGGAGATCAACTCACTGGCACTCTGGTGCCGGGAGAACAACCTCGCTCTTAACGTCGACAAGACCAAAGAACTGATCGTGGACTTCAGGAGGCCGCGGAGAGACCATGCGCCCAACCTCATCGACGGTGCTGCAGTGGAAAGGGTCAGCGAGTTCAAATTACTCGGAGTACACATCGAGGAGGACCTAAAATGGGAGACGCACACCACACACGTGAAGAAAAAGGCTCAGCAGCGACTGTACTGGCTCAGCCTGAAGAAGCTCGGAGTAGGACAGCGCATCCTCAGGCTGTATTACAACAGCTCGGTTGAAGGCGTGCTAACAGGCTGTGTCACGGCCTGGTTTGGGAACTGCACTGCCCGAGAAAAGATCAGCCTACAGCGAGTAGTGCGATCGGCAGAGCGAATAATGGGAAGCGAGCTCCCAGCGCTCCAGGATCTGTACAAAAAGCGGTGCGTGGTCAAAGCCAAGCGCATCATCAAGGACATGTACCACCCAAGTCACAAACTGTTCAAAACCCTACAACAACCGCGGCGGGGCAAGGGGTCCTACCGCAGTATCAAGAGTTCCACTACCAGGTTCTGGTGTAGTTTTAATCCAGCTGCTGTCAGATTGCTGAATGAGGCATGAGCCTTGTTCAACAGCCTGACAACAGGCGGTATTGTCCAGCTGGTTGCAGACTTTTTTTCTGGCTCTTCCTGAACACACCTGTGGATTATACCAGGGACAAATGACTTGGATTTACCCCCCCCTCGGACATACCCGTGGACTACACCAGGTACAAATGACCTTTTTTTTCCTGTTGCTCTCCCTCATGGAGCTTTTTGTGGATTATACCAGGGTCAGTCCACCTTAGGTGGACACGCACTGACCTTTTGCACCTTAATCCCATATATAACGCACTTACTTTTTTTTGTCTTTTTATTGTGCTCTTTTTTTTTCTCTGGATAAGGATAAGGATAATTCCTTTAAACAGGACGTTCATGAAAGTCCTTGCGGGCTTGTTTCCAATGAGGGCCTGTGAGCAATTAGGGGTTAAGAGTCTTGCTCAGGGACAAATTTCATTTCATCGACACATATGCTGGCGTGGCCTGGAATCGTACCTGGGGTAACCAGGGCCTCTGGCTCCCTAGGCGGGCTCACTAACCACTCAGCTATGGCCGCCCCTAAACTCTAAGCACCTCAACGTCCATAAGTATATCATGCACAGTATACATACATTGCTGCTATGCTCAGGCACCTTAGTCTGTTTCTTTTATCTCAGGTACTTTGTAAATATGTAGATAACTTGTTTGGCCTTCTGTTGTTCTCTTGTCTGACCTCCTTCCCGCTTGCCCCCCACCCCCCTCTCCTTCTTCCTCCCCCCTCTTCTTTCTATGGAAATTAACGTTGCGATGGGAATGATGTACAAAAACGAATTTCACCCACTTTTTTACCTTGTAAACCTGTGATGTGACAATAAGTCTGATTCTGATTCTGATTCTTCTGATTCTGATTATTTTTGTTTGTCTCATAGTCCCACCCTGAGGTAATGGTACATGATGTTATCTTCAATATCAAATAAATCCTTGACTCTTGGTATTTTAAACCTGTGTGTCCTGACTGTTTGGGGAAGGAGGGAGTCCATGGTTTATGTGGCACCTAGTGACCCCTAGGCTGTAATTCTCTGCCATTACATCTATGGAAGTTGTCTTCTCACCAATTTAAGAAGTTTCTAAAATCGCTTCTCTTAACAACCAAATACTTTCCATATGGTCTGCCTAATATAATATAATATAATAACATTTTCCCTAGAGGTTTATGTTTTGGTTCCCTTGACTTTTATTGTTGTGATATGTTTTTGCTGATTCTTTCTTTTTTTGAAACAGTGTCCATTTTGGTCTTTTCCGTTCTGTTTCTTCATCTGTATGACATGTCTATTAGTGTTTATCTGTAATGGATGTGTATATTCCACATTGATGTTAATTTTATCCTATGAATGTACAAATATTCCCGGAGAATGCCACTTCTCAAGCCCCTGGAGGGTTTTTAGGCATTCTCCTTCACATTTCTACCGAATCTTTGTATCATTTTTAAATGTTCTCTAAGTGATAATAAACAAACAAACAAACAAACCCCTAGGCTGGGTTTAACAGATAGATAGAGAGATAGATAGATAGATAGATAGATAGATAGATAGATAGATAGATAGATAGATAGATAGACAGACAGACAGACAGACAGACAGACAGACAGACAGACAGACAGACAGACAGACAGATACTCACATCTTGTAAGGAGTTGAGGTTTAATCCAGTCTTCTCCTCCATGTTTCACTCTGTAGGAAGTACAACATGAACATCATTTTTTTCATGAGTTAAGTAATATATTAATATAACTATTACCTGCAAACAAATGGTCCTAAACAATGGCATTACTTAGATTACTTAGATTATTTCAGACCTATATACTATAACAATGGCATTACTTAGACCTATATTTTCCTGTTCCTTCTGTTGCCACTAAGGAAAATAAATATCCATCGACACATTTGTGCCGTTTCCTGGTAAATGAATGAGCGCGTCTCTGTCAACAGAGAGTTGCACGGATGTTACACACAAATCGGTGATCACGTGCCTTGCCAACAGCCAGCAATCTGTGTTGATTGTGTAAACATTCTAATCAATAGGTCACCACTTTTGGTGTGACAGTGTCACACGACTGACTGGTTTGGTTTTGTATTACATTAATTTGTCACACCTGTTGACATGACAAAGATTGAGAGAAGACAGAGAGGTTATCCTTTAGTACGGTCGTAGAAGTATTCACATGATTGTTGGATTTGTTGGTGTAAAGAGAAGGAAGAACGTCAATGTAAATTAGATATGCAGTATGCTTGGTGAAGCTCAGCACAGCTCCACACTGTGGCCACTCTGATAGGCTGCTCTCTTGATTTTATGTTTACCAAACATACTCGTATTGAGGGGATATTACATAGGATATATCATTCCTTACAAAAAGGTTTTAATCTTCAGTAACGCAAAAGTAATCTAACAAAAGTAATACTGTAACGTAACAGAATAAATTTTTTAACGGCAGTAATCCTGTAACGTAACAAGTTACTTTTCAAATCAACGTTACCCAAAACTGCTTGTAATGTAGTTACATGAACATTAGTGATACCTAAACATATTATGTTACATTTGATTGCTTTTCATTTTGTAAAACAAAAGGGACAAAATTGTTTATGTTTTTATATTTACTTCACTGACTCACTAAAAGTTAAAATTGACTCGTAAATCAGAGCTCAGAGGTGAACTATTGTTTTGATAAAATAATAATAATAATAATAATAATAATAGTATGATTCATTTGCATGTGGGTGATGTATTACACATTCATTTTACTCATATTCCCCCCCAGCCTGCCTACCAACCATTGAAACATTCTAATAGAAACAGTGAACTAACTAACATGGACACAGTTCATTCTACTCACTGGAGAGTCTTCAGTCCAGAGAACAGCTGCAGAGCTGAGTCATTCAGGACGTTGAAAGGCAGGTCTAGTTCTTTGAGATGGAGGGATGGATTAGAAAGTAGAGCTGAGGCCAGAACTTCACAGGATCTCTCTGACAACCAGCAGTGAGTCAGTCTAAATGAAGAATCAAACATCAGACATTATATTATTACTGTCTAGAAAAACTAACCATCTATTAAAGGACCTGGTCTAACTGTCAGGGTTTGGAGTAGAGATACAAGAGCTGAACTCTAACAGGCAGGAATAACATGAACTAAATAATCTTTACTTGATCTTAAAGAAAAAGGTAAACTTCCTGTTGATTTAGTCATTCTCTCTGGAGGAAGGAAGGAATAAGACTGGATCTGCGGATGTGGATCTTCAAAGAGTAAAATCAACAGAAAGTTTAAATGTTTCTTTGTACAGGGTTTTGTGTTATATACCTTCAGAAACAGCTTTGTTGGCGTTCATCACGCTAAAAGAGTGACTTTGAGAGCTCTTTGTAATCAACTGAGCAACGGAGCGATATATGTCGCCAATTGGACTAGTTACATCATGACAAGATAAGAACACAACACAAAACTCTACCAAAGTGTCCTTGTTCTTTAAGCCCTGACCAGCTGGCTCCTGAAATAATACACTGGAGTGTGGCTCTACTATGATCATTGGCACGTTTGTGATGCTTGCGGAACTCGGCTCCGCCTTTAGTTATTGGCTGTAGAATATACCTTATTCTTGCCCAAAATGCAGAAAAATACAAGGAGAAAGCAGAGACAAATATTTTTTTCTAAATCTTTTAACATTAGATCTGACGGGGCTTTGTTTGTTGTGATCACGTTATATCCTGGTCTACTCTTCTCCGGAACTCCGGAATGGCAGTGTGTGCGTTTGGACTGATATGTGTCAAAATACGTGGCAGTCAATTAGTTAATTCATCCCTTTGAACTTAAAAAAATGCTCCAAAGATAGCCGAGCATTAGAAAGTTTGAATGAAGTTTCTAGGTGAAAGTATGAAGGAGTCATTAGATGTGCGCTAGAAAAAAGAAAGATAATATTTCAAAAAACTATAAAATATTTCTAAAAGTTAAATACACCCACATATCATCACTTATAGCTGAACATGTTAAAGTTTGAATTAAATATAAAGCACAAAGTATGTGGAAGAAATTAGAGAAAAAAGTGCACAGAATAAATTTTGAAAGAAATTTAAAGCGGGAAGAAAATGAGTGTGCTCACTCTGCAGCGAACCCATAATAATAATAATAAAGACATGCATCTCAACATGGCTTTATTATTATCATTATGGGCTCGCTCTGCAGCGAGCCCATAATGATAATAATAAAGCCATGTATCTCAGCATGGCTTTACATACTGTGGTCAGTGTACTGTATCATTATTCTAATCAGTGTTGGTTACCATGCTGTCAACCTTATTCACACTCTTCATATAAGGTCTCACCACTGTATTCATATCATATTTAAGTTCTGTTCTGGTAAATTAATCTGACCTGAGAATCTCCAAACGACAGTGTGTACTCTTCAGTCCAGAACACAGCAGGTCCAGTGAAGTTCCCTCCCCCAGGTAGTTGTAACCCAGCTCCAGTTGTTTTAAATGTGAAGGATTAGAGCTGAGAGCTGAAGCTACAACTTCAAAGTGTGTCTCCTTGAGGCCACAGTCAACAAGTCTGTAAATACACATTAAATGCAAAATCTGACATTAATAAAACAAAGGATACAACAGGTATTTCTGATAAAGCAATCTGAATGGTAGAAATCCTGATTGGTAGAAATAGGCTCTTTAGCCGTGCTCAAATGAGCATGACAGCACACCTCGGCGTTCTAAAATGAAACTAAACAAAATATAAAAATCATCTGTGCTGATAAGATGGAGTCTCAGCAGAGCAGAGCCAGCTAAGCGGCTAGGCTAGCAGTTTGCATGGGAAGTTCACAGACATAGTAGCTAAATCTGGCATTAAAATGTTTGAATTTCTATTGAATATCTTAATTACAATGAGATTGAGCTAACAGTTAAGTTTTGTTTCTCTATGTGTTCAGTTTGGTAAAAGTTGTCTAGCTCACCACCATCTCAATGTTGGGTCTGGACTGACTGAGTAAACAGGGACTGTTGTCTCTGTCAGACCCTATCATGTATTTACACAATAACAGAGATAACACTTGCAGAAAGGTTGTTATTTTGAGAGCAAAATGCCCCACCATATGAATACATTTTTATATGTTTTATTTAGATGGTAAGTGTTGTATAATCGCAATATTACATTCGAGGGTGGCTTTACCATGATTATTGGCACTTCAGTGATGCTTGCAGAACTCGGCTCGGCCTCCTTCCTGACTGTCGTGCCAATAATCACAGTAAAGCACACCCTCTTATGTAATGTTGCTTAATTATACCCAGTTCACTGTAATGGAGGTAACTAAGAAATCTTTTTATCTAAATGAATTATCCAGACATTAATAGGATGTAAGTAAGAACAGGCAACCAGATAACATAGAAGTGAGTGAGTGAGTGAGTGAGTGAGTGAGTGAGTGAGTGAGTGAGTGAGTGAACAAACCTAAGTAATGATCAAACTCAAGTTTAAAAGGCCATCCTCTGTGCACCCTTTCACTAATGGTATGATCCATTTCTCATTTGGTGTGGTCCAATTTAATTGTAGAACAACTAATGAGGACACTTGTGAATATTACAGAGGTTCTCCTGTTGTTCTGTGTGGTACCATGTTCTATGTTCTCTGTTGGTGTGTGTGTATATCTAAGTATTCCCAGAATGGATACAGTTCAGTATTAGGTACTGCATGGTTGTATTGGTTTTGTACAAAGTGTAGAATCACATCCCTTGTGGTTGACCTGCTAGATAATGTTATCTGATGACTTCATTATTCATGTTCCTACAGAGTTCAGAGAGGGAGAGGGATGGTGGGCGGGGCCATCCTGCTCTGCAGACATACACTGTCTTAGCTCTGGAGCTGGATGCTCCGTCTGTCTCCTCCTCCCCTCACACTTTGTGGGAGCATAAATGGGGCTTATTAATATTATTAATAATAATAATAATAATAATAATAATAATAATAATAATAAGTATTATCATTATTATTTAATCAGCTTTATTGTGTCCTCTGCATTTAACCCATCGTAAGTATTAGGAACATATTAACATTAACATTATTACTGCAGCGAGCCCACAATAATAATAAAGACATGTATCTCAGCATGGCTTTACATACTGTGGTCAGTGTACTGCATCATTATTCTAATCAGTGTTGGTTACCATGCTGTCAACCTTATTCACACTCTTCAAATAAGGTCTCACCACTGTATCAATATAATATTTATATTGTTAAATGAATCTGACCTGAGAATCTCCAGACAACAGTGTGGACTCTTCAGTCCAGCCCCCAGCAGGTCCAGTGACTTTCCCTCCCCCAGGTTGTTGCCACTCAGGTCCAGTTGTTTTAAATGTGAAGGATTAGAGCTGAGAGCTGAAGCAACGACTTCAAAGTGTGTCTCCTTGAGGCCACAGTTAACAAGTCTGTAAATACACATTAAATGCAAGATATGACATTATTAAAACAAATGATACAACATGTAGTTCCGACAAAGCAATCTGATTGGTAGAAATAGGCTCTTTAGCCGTGCTCAATTTAGCATGATAGCACACCTCGGCATTCTCAAATAAATATATCAAAATCAGCTGTGCTGATAAGATGGAGTCTCAGCAGAGCAGAGCAGTTAAGTTTTGTTTCTCTATATGTTCAGTTTGGTAAAAGTTGTCTAGCTCACAACCATCTCAATGTTGGGTCTGGACTGACTGAGTAAACAGGGACTGTTGTCTCTGTCAGACCCTATCATGCATTTCCAGAATAACAGAGATAACACTTCAGAAAGGTTCTTATTTTGAGAGTGAAATGCCCCACAATTATGAATACATTTGTATACGTTTTATTTAGATGGTAACTAACTGTTGTATAATCTCAATATTACACTCGAGGGTGGCTTTATGATGATTATTGGCACTCCAGTGATGCTTGCAGAACTCGGCTCGGCCTCCTTCCTGACTGTCGTGCCAATGATCACAGTAAAGCACACCCTCTTATGTAATATTGCTTAATTATACCCAGTTCACTGTAATGGAGGTAACTAAGAAATCTTTTTATCCAAATGAATTATCCAGACGAGTGAGTGAGTGAGTGAGTGAGTGAGTGAGTGAGTGAGTGAGTGAGCGAGCGAGCGAGTGAGTGAGTGAGTAAACGTAATGATCAAGCTCATGTTTAAAAGGCCATCCTCTGTGCACCCTTTCACTAATGGTATTATCCATTTCTTATATTACAGAGGACTTGAGTTCTCCTGTTGTTCTGTGTGGTAACATGTTCTATGTTCTCTGTTGGTGTGTGTACATATCTAAGTATTCCCATAATGATATACAGTTCAGTATTAGGTACTGCATGGTTGTAGTGGTTTTGTACAATGTGTAGAATCACATCCGTTGTGGTTGAACTGCTAGATAATGTTATCTGATGACTTCCTTATTCATGGACGCTATGCAGGGTCTGTCTCCCCCTCCCCTCAAACGTTGTGGGAGCATAAATGGGGCTTATTATTATTATTATTACCCTTATTATTATTATTATTATTATTAATAATAATAATAATAATAATAATAATTAAGTTGCAGCTTTATATGTTTTGTGGGGTATTTGTCACTGTACATTTGCACATACAGGACATGTGTCTTCTACATTTAATCCATCCCAAGTATTAGGAAAAATGGAAGAAATTAACATTAATATGGCTCCCAGCAGCAGTCAGGGGTTACATTTCTTGCTCAGGGACACTTTGACATGGAATTAGCTTTGAACGTTCAGGCTCCATGAAGAATGAACCCTACTGACTGAGTGAACCCCACAGCCTTTCATCTAGCGCCACCCTTTGACCAAGAGACACTTTGTAGCTTTATGTTTTAAATTGTGTTTCTTTTATTATGTACAGTATATAATACAATAATAATCTATTATTTATTTTTGCTTTTAGCTCCACTAGGGGGGGCTACTGAGCAGGAGGGGAAACGATAGATTCATATTTTCCTGGTGGATCTGTATGAGACTTGATCTGTCCTTTGTGCCCGTAGCCATGAGGATTTACAATGAGGCACACGGTCACTCTGCTCAGTCAATAACTCTGTAGTAACACCAGTACGGGCTGATTGTGTTCATATAGACGCTCAACATGGACCACGGTGGATTCAAACCCACAACCTCTGTGGTGGTGGACAGGTACTTTACCACTGCACCACCCGAGCACCCTGATACTGTAACGTTATCAGTGTATTCTGTGATGTCAGAACGACACTATGATTGTGTATATTTGTTTACATATTGTCAATGCCTAGGAGAGGATACTGTAATGACACAGTGATTGTGTGTGTTTAGTTCTGCATAGTGCAGGGTGACATTGTCAGTCAGTAATAAAATACATTTAAAAAGCATGTCCAGTTGACATGTTTTTTGTTGCAGTCTTGTTTTTATCCTGCTTAACTGGGGACTGGCCTTTATTTGCCCATAGCTACACACAGTACACTATTTGAGACCTGGACAGATCTGAGACCTCGTTATTATTAGAGCTTTTATATTAACCAATGAGTTATAGTGTTATAGGTGTGAAGGTAGATTGACTCTGTTCTAGTAAGTTTTCTATATGACTACTAACCGAGCCTTTCTGCTGTTCCTCACAGCTGGGACCAGTCTCTGTCGCCCCTCCGTTGATGTGTTGTATGTGTCCAGGTCCAACTCATCCAGAACCTCTGACATCTGTAGCAAGAAGGCCAGAGCTGAACACTGGGATGGATCCAGTTCTGTGTTTGATCTGTCCCCTGACTTCAGGTACTGTTGGATCTCCTGATGTACTGAGTGGTCGTTCATCTCCATCAAACAGTGGAAGATGTTGATAATTCTCTCAGGAGAGTAATCTTTAGTGGTCATCTCCTTCAGGTTGTCGATGGCTCTCTGGATGCTCCCTGGACTGTTCTTTGTCTGACCCAGCAGACCTCCTAACAGACTCTGGTTGGACTCCCGTGAGAGGCCATGAAGGAAGCGGACAAAGAGGTCCAGGTGGCCATTTTCACTATTCAGGGCTTTTTCAATGGCTCTCTGCAGGAAGTCATCCAAGGAACTGACCATGCCCCACAGGAATGGCTTCAGTACCTTCTTGTTCTTCTCTGTGAAACAGTGGAACAGGTAGACTGCAGCCAGAAACTCCTGGATGCTCAGATGAACAAAGCTGTAGACCGTTTTCTTGAATTTCACACTCTCTCTTTTGAAGATCTCTGTGCACACTCCTGAGTACAGCGAGGCGTCTTTCACATCAAGACCACACTTTTCCAGGTCTTCTTGGTAGAACATGATGTTACCTTTCTTCAGTTGTTCAAACGCCAGCCTGCCCAGCTTCAGAAGAACTTCCCTGTCAGTGTTGGACATTTGAGGATTGCTAGTTGTTGCACTCACTCCAAGTAGTCTTTGTGACGTGTTATTCAACCAGGTCATCATCTTCGCCTGCATAGAGTTTGCTCTTGGTTTTTGACTCATTGCTTTCGCACTCGGCCTCCTGTCACCATCACCCTTTACTGAGCTTGAATGTTGTTGATTCACCTCATGTAGCTCTTCATACTTCAGCGTCTTCCTCTTTGTCTGGACCAACAGGAAGTGGCTGTACATCCCAGTCAGGTTCTTGGGCAGCTCTCCTGTCTCGTCTGTCTTCACCATGTCCTCCAGAACAGTAGCAGTGATACAACAGAAGACTGGGATGTGACACATGATGTGGAGGCTCTTTGATGTCTTCAAGTGTGAGATGATTGTGCTAGCCAGCTTCTCATCACTGAATCTCTTCCTGAAGAACTCCTCCTTCTGGGGGTCTGTGAACCCTTGCACTTCTGTTGCCATGTCAACACATGCAGGAGGGATCTGATTGGCTGCTGCAGGTCTAGTAGTTATCCAGAGGAGGGCTGAGGGGAGAAGATTCCCTTTGATGAGGTTTGTCAACAACATGTCCACTGATGATGTCACTGTGACATCAGAAACAATGTCATTGTTGTCGAAGTGCAATGGAAACCTGCTTTCATCCAGACCATCAAAGATGAAGCCAACTTTCCAGACAGCGAGCTGCTCTGCTGTGACCTTCTTTAATGTTGGGTGGAAAACATGGATCAGTGTGAGAAGACTGTGCTTCTCATCTCTGACCAAGTTCAGCTCCCGGAATGAGAAGGGAACCAGGAGAATGACATCTTGATTTTCCAAACCCTTTGCCCAGTCCAGAGTGAACTTATTCACAGAGAATGTTTTTCCAATGCCAGCGATGCCTTTGGTCAGAACTCTTCTGTTGGGTTTGTCTCTGCCAAGGAGGGGCTTAAAGATGTCACAGCAGTTGATTGGTTTGTCATGGAGGGTCTTCTTCTTGGAAGCTGTCTCAAGCTTCCAGACCTCATGTTGGTTATTAACGCCTTCACTCTCTCCCACTGTGATGTAGAGCTCTGTGTAGATGCTGCTGAGGGAGGGCACTTCAGTGACGTATGTCACACGATCAAGACTGTTCAAACTGATCTTATAATCCTTTAAATCCTCCTGCAGACTGACATCTGCTATGAGAAGAGAGTTCATGCATTTTGAACATTCAGGTTTATATTTCCTTACAGTTTTGTATGCACATTATTAATTAAACAACCTCTAGAAAATCTGCAATTCATGAATAAAAACAGCCAGAATGAATTAGGTCATTTGCTTTTGTTCAGACTTGAAAGATGGTTACTTTCAATTTAGACATGAACACTGATAAAACAATGTTTTAGTTTATTCTGCCAAGGCTTCTGCCATTGATGCATTTCAGTTTTTAACTGAAATGTTAATGTTAGGTTTGTCTTACTTTGTCCACTTCTGGTTTGACTGAGTGTCTTCAGTCCAGGTGTCTTCTCTCTGTGGAGATGAAAGTAATTTATTATGACTCTCAGTGGCGGCCTTTGCTATGTTTCACCCTTTTCAATTGAAACGGGCCTCCACCCTCAGGGGGGCCTCCAACTCAGCGTCAGTCGCACTCTCCCACGCTGTTAAGTTACAAGTACAATTTGGGGCATTGGGAGGTAAAAGGGAGACACTTTATTGTGAAGGGGCGACAGGAAAAGGAGAGGTGTTGTTGCTGCTAAGTTGTCAAGAGAGATGGCTGCGCACAATATTGAACAGTGAAAACTATTTATATCAATACGAGTTAATATATGCCACAGACACTTTCAAATGAGAGGGCGATGCAAAAGACGTTAATCATAAAGGTGAACCGTGGACACATGTACACTAACGTTACCACTTGAACTGAAAAGCTCTGAGGAAACTGTACAATGATCATCATTCATCACAAATGATTTCAACTTTATCCAACAACCGTTGAGTTAAAACCTCTTTATTACCTGAACAGGTCAGCTAAGCAACGTTATAAATATAAAGGATATAGCATTGTCATATTTAAAAGCACATCATTATTCACACAGCCTAACTCATTAGGCTATTCTTCTCTTGCCTATCTTTTCTTCCCAGGGGAGGCCAGGGGGATAGACATGTGAGAACTGCGTATGTGCGCAGCATTGTTTATATTAATTAATTAATTATTATTTTTACCCTCGAAATATTAACGAGTTGGTGTGATGATGGAAAACATAATAAACATAATTCACACTACGTTATTCACATTTATTCAACATTGTGTTTGGCATCAAAACCAGTTTAACTAATTTAACCCTGTAAATCGGCTATTTGAAAATAGCCTATCTACAAGCTGACAACACGTCACACTACAAAACGTGTGTGGGGGAAAAACAAGTTTTATGGGTGTCAGTTGGCACTGAATATGTTCAGATGGGGGTTGGTGGCCAAAAACATATTCATTTGGGGGTCCTTAACATGAAAAAGTTTGAGAACCAATGATACAGTAGATGGACTCCATCTACTGTATACTATATTTGGTTCAAACTTGTTATTTTATATTTTTGTAGCAACAATGAAAACTCATTCTTCAAAAACAGCACATTACAGGTCAACTGTGCTCTTATTTTAAATTCCACCGACCAGAAGTCAAAACACTTACTTTCCCATAACTATAATATATTACTCTTAATTTGAAGCCCATTGACCGAAAGTAAAAGGTTGTCAAGTCAGACATGTTCGTCTGACTTGACGAACATGCTAAGCTTTGCTGACCACTGATCAATAAACTATCGTCAGTAGCCTATTGAGAAACCAACGTAAAACAGTAAAGCTTTTCACACGGAAGGCTTTTTGAGCGGTTTGATAGTTTTGGAAGTTTCTCTCACAGGGTAAAGAGGCTTAAAACAAGCTATTTTTGTGAGGTACATGGCACTGGCTGCCTTTAGCTGAAGCTTAACCTCGCATCACTAGGCTTTCCACCACGGAGAAACAAAAAGCTGAAGCGGCATGGTGTGCAGGGTAGTGTCTATCTGTAGTCGCAAAATGTAACCATATACTGTAGATTATATATCGTTACATTTTGCGACGTGGTTAAAACGTCTACATTTTGATATTGACTTTAAAGCCTCGGTGCACGCAGCACGCTCTCCTCCTGTGAGGGTGCACTAGACGTGTGTGATAAAAACACAACAGCCCTTTGATCTAGCCTCAGCGCTGGAAAGTTTAGCCTCTGCGCCCCCTGAGACAAAATTGGTGTGCCGGAAACCCTGATCTCTATCCCTCAGCTCAAAGCCTGTATCAACAGAATAATGTCATAGACAAGGGGATGTGCCGTGGTGATGATTATTTTCCATTCTAAATTATAGCTTTAGAGTTTAGCTTGTTGGAACGGCAGGCTCCGTCGCAGACTCACAGAGTCAGACCTTCTGTGAATCTCCTGTGTTTTGGTGTGTTCATGGACTCGTCTCTTTGCCCATTTATTTGAACAGAAGTGCCACGAGTAGCTTATCATATTCTAATAAAACTGTTGGTTTATTTGTGCATGTCAGAAACAGGGTGGTGTATATGGAGGCCTCATATCAGCTCTTGAAACAGGCCTCCAGATTCTTAAGGCCGCCGCTGATGACTTTACAATCGACTCAAATTACTTATATAGTATCATTAATATTCATGGCTACATTCAGTGCCGGCCCTGACCAATTTGGTGCCCCAGAATTTAGCCACACTGAAATGACTGCATGGCTTTAACAAGTAACACATACTGTAGTAATAGGTTAGAGAGGCTTATTGTCAGCATCAGTCAGAGTGCAGGAGTCTATCCCCGGTTCACAATGTACACTAAACCCCTGGGAGATGAATTACTGAGGTGGAGTGCAACACCTACCATAGCCTACCGCCTACCTACCGACAGCAGCATTGTCTTAGGACCACAGAGACACAATTCTTATGGGAATTATAAAGACGTGTATGAATGATTCATATATGACTCAAACCACCAACGAATCGAAAGTTTAACAGATGGTGAACACGATTGTGGTCTGTCACGCTACATTTTCCTTCATCTATGGGTGAGTTTCAGTTTCATCTATGATTTAGTTAACTATGTCTTGTTTGTATTCAATGACTAGTTGTTATCCAGTATGAAACCAGTGTGTTTTTAGAAAGATAACAGAACACAATCCGTGTGACTGTGTGTGTGCTGCGTTGATTTTACGTTGTGCTAACTGCTAGCCATGTTTACTGTGATATCAACATCCGGTGTAGAGTGGATACAGAAACCGTTTGTGTGCTTATGTACATGTATGTGTGGAAATTAGCGAATACAGTGGCCGGGCTCTAGACCAGATCTAAGCACTGCACCAGATGAAGAAATGTCCAGGGACAAACAAGAAGTTCCTCACTGCTGAGGACATCACAGGGGTCCTGCATTCATTACAAACTATGGAGAGGTCCATGCCATTTCCCTGCCAGGTCGACACCCTGGTCACAAAGACTATAGTTTTAAAGTTGCTGCCAAATAATGTCACAAAAGCCTCAGTGTGTAGTTTCCAACATAACGCATGACAACACTTTGAACCGATCTACAAGCTTGTGAGTGAGCTTGTAGATCGTCTTTTTTTTTAGGAAAAAAAGTAGGTAAATAATAATTAAAAAAAAATTGTATTTAATTCAATCTCATACTCAATACAAAATGCTGTCTTTGCAGGGCAACGTGTTGTTGGTCTGGGCTGCTTCAAACGGCAGTGGAAGGCCATTCTCCCTCAGATAACAAGCACCAAACCCAGGACCAATTTGTTCTGGTAATGCTACAAAAACAACTACCAGCTGAAATGTCAATCTAAATGATGAGCAGATATCAGACAAACTGCAGGAGCAGATAGACCATCTTGCACATGCTCAAAACGAGCGACAGTTGTACCAGGAGATGACAGCTGACAGTAAGAAGACTTGTAAGTAATTGCAGCTGTCTCTAGACTCCTCCACACCTGGAGGGGTTTTCTATCTCTTCTTCTGTCTCAGGTGCACTACCCTTCTTCCCCTCTTCAGGTTAGCACATTGCTTTTTCTCAGTGTTGCCTATTCGGTGTCCACTGTGAAGGTTAAATGAAGCAAGTGAATTACTTAATCGATGAAGGAATGTTATAAGGTAAGGGCAGCAATGCAGTCATTAGATATATAGATAGATAGATTTTTTTATGAGACTAACACGGTTAATTTTGACCAATTGAAAGTACACTATCCAAAGGGGCAGGGCATGATAGATTTTTAGGGCGAGATGTGGTGGAAATTGAAGAGGTGGTCTGGTTTGGGCTTGTTTTCATAGACCTGGTTGCTTATTTATCTCGCACAGTCTGGCAACACTGCAAGTCCGCCCGGACGTCTTGTACTGACGCACGCTGAAGACAAAAAAAGCAGCACGGAAAAAGATGGTGTTATAGTGTGTATATTGTATAGGAGGATTCACATACTTTGAGTGTGGAGGTTCAGGTTCATTACTGAAGTCAGGACCCAATCCTTTAGAGCGGTCACTCTTCATAGACACACAGCTGGGTGTTGGAGACTCTGGTCTGTGGTGAACACTTCTGGAATCATACAAATGTTTATACAATTATCACCTGAATTAAATATAAAAATTGCAAATGTAACTTAGCATGAGATCACCACTTTGCTGGTTTTAGTGTTGTGTACAGTATATTGTATAGTGTTAAAGTGTTGTGTATATTGTATAGTGTTATAATGTATATTGTATTCACAAACCTTGAGTCTGGAGGTCCAGATTCATTACTGAAGTCAGGAGGTCTATATTTAGACTGGTCACTCTTCATAGACACACAGCTGGGTGTTGGAGACTCTGGTCTGTGGTGAACACTTCTGGAATCATAAACATACAGTATTTATACAATTATTGAAAAGGTCAGTTCAAATTCTTTACGTAGTGTTTTTGTGGTGTTGCCTCTCTGGAAATACTTGACACCTTCATATGTGTTTCAGGTTCAAATCTGTTGCTGAGCCAATCAAATGAAGCTATGACAAACTTGTAACGGTCAGATATTTGATATTGACAGTGACTAAAATTCACGGGTTGCGAATGATCTTCTTAAAGATAAAATTGAAATGCTTATATGAATATACTTCAATAAATAAACAGCAGACACAAACAAGGGTAAAGCGCAGACGTTGTGGTTAAGTTTAACCCCTTTATCTAAATGAATCACACATAAATACAAAGCATTAATCAACTCTGCGTCTCTCGCACGCACGCTCGTATTGTTCCGTGTATCACAGTTCATGCGTCTCCCAAAATAGAAAGAAACTAGAAAAAGTGTTCCTCGGAGCACAGGTCTCCGCCAGTTCAGGTAGGTTATTGTGGGCCAGTAATCTTCAGAATTCACCAATCAGGATGGAATATGAAAAAAATTCCGGGCGGACCCGTGCTACCCTCTACTACACACAGAGTAACTTATAATCTATAGATAAACATTGGACAGGACACAACGTTAATAGACTCTGTGTCATTTTCTTTTCTTTTTATATAGTGTGTATAGTATAGTGTTATAGTGTGTATATTGTATAGTGTTATAGTGTGTATATTGTATAGAAGGATTCACAAACCTTGTGTCTGGAGGTCCAGGTTCATTACTGAAGTTAGGACCCCATCCTTTAGACTGGTCACTCTTCATAGACACACAGCTGGCTGTTGGAGACTCTGGTCTGTGGTGAACACTTCTGGAATCATACAAATGTTTAAACAACTATTAAAATTGAAAATAGCAAAATTTGCACCTGTAACTTAACAAGAGATCAATTTGTTGTGTTTTAGTGTTGTGTACAGAATATTGTATAGTGATATAGTGTTTATATTGTATAGTGATATAATGTTTATATTGTATAGTGCTATAGTGTGTATATTGTATATTGTGATAGTGTGTATATATTGTAAAGTGTTAGCAGTGGTTCTCAAACTATGGGTCGTGACCCAAAGTGGGGTAAGGTGCTGTTGGGGTCATTGGTAACCAAAGAAAACGACTTTTTTAAAATCAAGAAACGGCAAAAAAGAAAAGAAAAAATGAGGTTGTCGCGACCAAACAAACTATTGGCTTAACTCCTAAAACACACACACACACACACACACACAGCTTCGCCTCCAACACCAACCCAGAACAGTCAAGCAACAACAAGACAACACACACAAGCCCTTGCAGAAGCTGAGCCACACAAACTGATTTAGCTCTCTTCATACTGTATATCATTTACTTACAAATTATGTTCAATATGAGTGGGTGGCTTAAAAGTGCCATTTTGGCTGTTTTTGTTAGTCCGAGAGCAAACAGGACCACACGTTCATTTGGTTCCATCTGTACCTCTCTGTGTATATTGTATAGTGTTATAGTGTGTATATTGTATAGCGTTATAGACAGTGTGCATATTGTATAGGAGGATTCACATACCCTGTATCTGGAGGTCCAGGTTCATTACTGAAGTTAGGACTCATTCCTTTAGACCAGTCACTCTTCATAGACACACAGCTGGGTGTTGGAGACTCTGGTCTGTGGTGAACACTTCTGGAATCATAAACATACAGTATTTATACAATTATTGAAAAGGTCAGTTCAAATTCTTTACGTAGTGTTTTTGTGGTGTTGCCTCTCTGGAAATACTTGACACCACACCTTCATATGTGTTTCAGGTTCAAATCTGTTGCTGAGCCAATCAAATGAAGCTATGACAAACTTGTAACGGTCAGATATTTGATATTGACAGTGACAAAAATTCACGGGTTGCAAATGATCTTCTTAAAGATAAAATTGAAATGCTTATATGAATATACTTCAATAAATAAACAGCAGACACAAACATAGGTAAATCGCAGGCGTTGTGGTTAAGTTTAACCCCTTTATCTAAATGAATCACACATAAATACAAAGCATTAATCAAGTCTGCGCCTCTCGCACGCACGCTCGTATTGTTCCGTGTATCACAGTTCATGCGTCTCCCAAATGCTCCCAAAATAGAAAAACTAGAAAAAGTGTTCCTCGGAGCACAGGTCTCCGCCAGTTCAGGTAGGTTATTGTGGGCCAGTAATCTTCAGAATTCACCAATCAGGATGGAATATGAAAATTCGGGACTCGATTCGCGGTTCCGGGCGGAACCGTGCTACCCTCTACTACACACAGAGTAACTTATAATCTATAGATAAACATTGGACAGGACAGGACACAACGTTAATAGACTCTGTGTCATTTTCTTTTCTTTTAATATAGTGTGTATAGTATAGTGTTATAGTGTGTATATTGTATAGTGTTATAGTGTGTATATTGTATAGTGTTATAGTGTGTATATTGTATAGTGTTATAGTGTGTATATTGTATAGAAGGATTCAAAAACCTTGTGTCTGGAGGTCCAGGTTCATTACTGAAGTTAGGACCCCATCCTTTAGACTGGTCACTCTTCATAGACACACAGCTGGCTGTTGGAGACTCTGGTCTGTGGTGAACACTTCTGGAATCATACACATTTTTATACCATTATCATCTGAATTAAAAATTAAAATATTAATTGCAAGATTTGCACCTGTAACTTAGCATGAGATCACTTTGTTGTGTTTTAGTGTTGTGTACAGTATATTGTATAGTGTTATAGTGTGTATATTGTATAGTGTGATAGTGTGTATATATTTTAAAGTGTTAGCAGTGGTTCTCAAACTATGGGTCGTGACCCAAAGTGGGGTCGCGGAAGGTGGGGTCGCGGAAGGTGCCGTTGGGGTCGCGCATTGTTAAACAAAAACAAAGTGAGGTTGTCACGACCAAACAAACTATTGGCTTGACTACACACACACACACACACACACACACACACACACACACACACACACACACACACACACACACACACACACACACACACACACACACCTCCGCCACCAACACCAACCCAGAAGTCAGGCAGCAACAAGATAAAACACACAAGCCCTTGCAGAAGCTGAGCCACACAAACTTATTTAGTTCTGCTCATAAATCATTTACTTACGAATTATGTTCAATATGAGCGGGTGGCTTAGAAGTGCCATTTTGGCTGTTTTTGTTGTGTTTAACCCCTTTATCTAAATGAATCACACATAAATACAAAGCATTTATCAAGTCTGCGTCTCTCGCACTTACGCTCGTATTGTTCCGTCTATCACAGTTAATGCGTCTCCCAAACGCTACCAAAACAGAAAGAAACTAGAAAAAGTGATCCTCGGAGCACAGGTCTCCGCCAGGTCAGGTAGGTTATTTTGGGCCAGTAATGTTTAGACAATCAGGATGGAGTATGAAAATTCGGGACTCGATTCTCAGTTTTCGGTTCCGGGCGGACCCGTGCTACCCTCTACTTCACACATAGTAACTTATAATCTATAATAAACATTGGACAGGGAGGACACACTGTTATTAGACTCTGTGTCTTTTTCTTTTCTTTTTATATAGTGTGTATATTGTATAGTGTTATAGTGTGTATAGTGTTATATTGTGTATATTGTATAGTGTTATAGTGTGTATATTGTATAGTGTTATAGTGTGTATATTGTATAGTGTTATAGTTTGTATATTGTATGGGAGCATTCACATACTTTGAGTGTGGAGGTTCAGGTTCATTACTGAAGTCAGGACCCAATCCTTTGGAGCGGTCACTCTTCATAGACACACAGCTGGGTGTTGGAGACTCTGGTCTGTGGTGAACACTTCTGGAATCATACAAATGTATATACAATTATCACCTGAATTAAATATAAAAATTGCAAATGTAACTTAGCATGAGATCACCACTTTGCTGGTTTTAGTGTTGTGTACAGTATATTGTATAGTGTTAAAGTGTTGTGTATATTGTATAGTGTTATAATGTATATTGCATTCACAAACCTTGAGTCTGGAGGTCCAGGTTCATTACTGAAGTCAGGAGGTCTATATTTAGACTGGTCACTCTTCATAGACACACAGCTGGGTGTTGGAGACTCTGGTCTGTGGTGAACACTTCTGGAATCATACAAATTATAGTATGGAGTAGTATAGAGAGTATAGAGTATGGAAGTATAAAGAGTGACATATTTGGGTTTCCCCTCACAGTATTGCAGTTACATGAAAATAGAACACAAATTAATTAAATAATATCACCACTAAAATGTACTATAAATACAGTACAATACAAGTTGCATAGATAGATATTCCATGTTTTGTTACATAGATAGATATTCCATAGTTTAATGTAAATTATCTGCCATGTCCATGCCTAGTTGTGTCATAATGTTATAGTGTATATTGAGTGTATATTGTATGGTGTTATAATGTGTATATTGTATAATGTTATATTGTATATTGTATTGTGTTATAGTGTATAGTGTATATTGCATAGGAGGATTCACATACTTTGTGTGTGGAGGTCCAGGTTCATCACTGAAGTCAGGAGGATGGTCTTTAGACACACAGCTGTCTGTTGGAGACTCTGGTCTGTGGATGTGATGTTTGTCAGGTCCCTCCTTCTCTCTCTCTACACACTCGTTCATCTTTAGGTCTTTATTAAACCTGTCAGGGTTACAGTCAATGATATAGATCAGAAAACAGGAAATACTGGATGCATGTGCACAACTGTGAGCATGTGAGAGACACACACACACACACACACACACACACACACACACACACACACACACACACACACACACACACACACACACACACACACACACACACACACACACACACACACACACACACACACACACACACACACACAGATCGTTTAGCCTGGGGAAACACGTACGACGGAAGTCCCGCCCCCTATAGACACTCTCTGCTTCAGGTCGTGACCTTTAGGCTTTTCTCTTTGCAGAGTAAGACTGGGAACGAGGCTGCCTCACCCTCTGTGTGTGTGTGTGTGTGTGTGTGTGTGTGTGTGTGTGTGTGTGTGTGTGTGTGTGTGTGTGTGTGTGTGTGTGTGTGTGTGTGTGTGTGTGTGTGTGTGTGTGTGTGTGTGTGTGTGTGTGTGTGTGTGTGTGTGTCTGTCTAACTTCTTCTCCAAAGTGAGTGACACCCACAGCCACACCACTAGAGGGAGCCACCCACACATATTTAGAACAGATATAACATTGTCATTCCACTACTTTCACACCCTGACACCATGGACAAAACATCAATCAGAAAAGCATAAAGAGAGATGGATGATAGGAGCTGTTTGAACCTTTCTCCTTTCTACATCATATACATTAATGTGTTCATATTATGTGATGAGTGGATGAATTGAATACATAGGACCACAATGGAAACAAGTCTCCTTATCCCTCTAGTCTTAATGTGTGACTGTACCTCCATGTTGTTTACATTTATGACTGATAAACTATGTAATCAATCAATCTAACTGCTTCTCAATGAGGGGTCTGGGGACCCCCAGGGGTCTTTGAGGGGATCCAGGGGGTCCCCAGCAAAATGAAGAACAGTGTAAAGTAAACACTTAAGCCTTATTATTATTATTGTCTCCGCCGAAGGTGGAGAATATGTTTTCGCTTTGTGTGAGCAAACATTGTTAGCCAAGCTAACATTGGGCAAGCTCCACGTGACACGTGTCAATTTGTCGACACCAATGCCTCTGATTGGCTAGAGGGACGCGTGACGAAATAAAATTCTATAAATAGGTGTGTCACTTCAAAAAGCTATTTTACCTCACTTTTTGAAGTGAGGTAAAACAGGATCAATCAGACTTGATTGGAACAGTACCTTCAGTAAGTCCAAGTCATCCGTCTGTGCGTGTGTGTTTCCCTCTGAGAACACCTAACATTGGTCAAGCAAAGGCGCAGAAGGCCAAAGCTAAGAAAGCATACTCATCTACAATTGTAACGTAGAAGAGGACTAGAGTTGAAATGATCCCACAACAAAGCCGAACTCTTAATACGTGTCAATATGTTGACATCAATGTCTCTGATTGGCTAGAGGGACGCATGACGAAATACAATCCTATAATAAAAAGGTGTGTCACTTCAAAAAGCCGTTTACGTTTTTGAAGCGAGGTAAGACAGGATCAATCAGTCTTGATTGGAACAGTATCTTCTAGTCCAAATCACCCGTCCGTCCGTGCGTGTGTGTGTCCCTTTGAGAACACCTGACATTGGTCAAGCAAAGGCGCAGAAGGCCAAAGCTAAGAAAGCATACACATCTACAACAGTAACACAGAAGAGGACAACCAACATCAATGTATCTGACGGACTGTCCAATGGAGTATGCGGGACAGTTGTTCACATCCATCAAATAAACACAACAGTCGAAACCATCCTGGTCAACTTTGATAGTGATCGTGTAGGAAAAGCAGCCAAAACAGCCAGTCAGTACAAAGAACACTTTCCTGAAGCAGTACCCATTCAAAGGCACACTGCGCAATTCTACACAGGTACCAAAAACACTGTAGAAGCTAGAGAGACAAGCTAACATTGGTCAAGCTCCACGTGACACGTGTCAATATGTTGACACCAATGCTTTTGATTGGCTAGAGGGACGCATGACAAAATAAAATTCTATAAATAAGTGTGTCACTTCAAAAAGTTTTTACTTTTTGAAGTGAGGTAAGACAGGATCAATCAGTCTTGCTGATGGCAGAAAGAACGGAGAGATGAATGGTGGAGAGGAGATGGAGGTGGATGACTCTCAGCCAGTGAACAGTACCGTCCACTGCCTTGCTCATGCCCTGTTTCAGATAGAACAGGAAATCGAACGCAGGTTCCTCCAAGTTCCTCTGGGCGGCGAGGAGTCCAAGAAAGACAAGAAGAACGGTAAAAACAGGAAGAAAAAATGACGACCCGTCCAGTGACAGTGACAATGGCAGTGCCAGTGGTAAGATGGTTTTGGAACGTTGGAGAGAATCTCTGCAGTCCTGCTCCAGTCTTTCCCAAGTGTTTGTCCATCTGTCCACTTTGGAAAAGAGCATCATTTGGGCAAAGTCTCTCTTCAACGCTCGCTGTAAACTGTGCAGACGGAAAGGAGACGCAGAGACTATGTTACTGTGTGACGGATGTGACCGAGGACATCATTTGCAGTCTGCCTCTTAGCTTGTGTGTGTCCCTCTGAGAACACCTAACATTGGTCAAGCAAAGGCGCAGAAGGCCAAAGCTAAGAAAGCATACTCATCTACAACAGGGACATCAGGCAGTCTCCTCCACAGTTGCCCCTGTCAGCCTCACAGCTGAAGAGCTGGAGGAGGAACAGCAGAAGGTTCAAGAGCTGCAGAATCGTATCCAGAAGGCTTTCCAGAGGAAAATTCTATAAATAGAGAAGGAGGAGGACTCCTCCTCTTCCTCCGATTCGTCCTCCTCCTCAGAGGAAGAATCGTCAGCTGAGGAAGAGGAGCCAGTGAGCAGCAGGAAGAGGTCTGTAGCAGCGAAGTTGCCCCCGTCCTCCAAGTTGGTCAAACGGGGACCTAAAGATCAACAGGTGCCATCCAGAAACAGCAGCTCTGCTGGAAAGAACTCTTCATTGGTCAGTTTTACGTGACATCACAATATGTAATATAAATATATAAATAGGAGGCTGAGATCACACAATGTAACTAACTCCCATTATGCAAACTAAAGAATCAGCAAATGAGCATCTGAAACCTGATGAAGACGCAAAGGCGCAGAAGGCCAAAGCTGTGAACGAATGCTCTACAGAGAATCAGTGGCAGAGTTTAAACCTGGAAAGTATACAGGAACGATAGATATTGTAAGTCTCCTAGACAAAGACCCAACTGCAATCAAGCAAAACAACACTTGGATGTGCCACACGTGTCATCAGTCCATTAAACTTGGGAAACTCCCTACACTTGGGCTAACAACCTATTACTCGACCCCATACCCCGAGAACTGCAGGACTTGCACCTGTTAGAAGAAAGGTTGATGGCAGATAGGGTAGGTGATTTCATTTGATTAAAATAGCACGGGTCTGCTGGCGGAGACTTGTGCTCCGAGGAGCACATTTTCTAGTTATTTGTGTTTTTTGTTCAAATATAGCAGATCTACAAGCTCCCACTGCGTTGAAAATAGAAAGATTCCATTGACCGGATCTGTAGAGGGCGCAGGGGAGTAACTAAACAATGTTTTCCTTCCGGTGAAATATTTCACATTTTGTCCAAAAACTGTATTTTAGACGTGAGGTGGGGGGGGGGGGGGCTCAGAGTGTTCCCACTTAGTAGAGTAGGCTTTCAACTCTATAAAACCCTCTTTGTTTTGGTGAGTAGAGAAAGTGTGTTTTATTTGTACTGCAGACGAGAGGCTAACAGCCTGTGGTGCGAGCGCAAAGGCTGGAAAGTCCCATAGCCTTAAGGAGACTGTCACTCTAACCTCACTACAGTACATAGGACCCGCCCTACTCTGCCTGTGATTGGTTTAGGTTTACACATGATGAGTGATGATTGGTTAAAGGTACAGTGTCACATATCATGGTAAGCCAATCTGAGGCAGAGTTGGGCGGGTCTTTGTCTTGGCTTTCCTGGAGCAAGCAGAGTGATATAGTGTGAGAGTGACGACACTAACATAGACTCCCATCGTAAGAATGGAATGAGGAAATGCTCTGTCTGTCTCAATGAGGAAGTTCCAATGTTTGGAACTACAGCCCATAGCAGCATGACGGAACTCTCTCTCTCTATGGCTCTGCGAGCAACAACAAACACACACACACACGCACACGCACACACACACACACACAGAGAAGGTAGAGAGGCAGAGAGAAAAGGAGGAGGGACGTTGTTTGTATTTTACATTCAACCAAACTGTAGAAAATATTCCGGTCCTTTTAGCTGCTAATTGTATCTTTTTAATAACTCTGTTAACATGAACCCACTTGTCATCACAAAACTCCCAGAACCATTATCCTGAAAAGTGACGCTTTGTGAGCTTATAGATCTGCAGTTTGAACTGTTTTCTGTAAAGCAATGCATTGATATTAAAACAGAAAAAGTCCTTTTGAATACGTAACTATGTTTCAAAGCAGAGACCTGCAGAGACGGAGTCTGCAGAGACACAAGGCAGAGGATGTGGTCAGTTTGAAGCTTTCACATCGTCACATGATCTACAGCCTTCTTTGTGACCACATCCTCTCCTCTCCTGCTGTTCTCTACACCAGTGCTTCTCAACCTGTGGGTCGGGACCCCCAGGGGGTCACCACATGATTTTGAGGGGGTCCCCAGATGACAGTAAAGTGACAATTTAAGGACTTTTAAGACCTTTTAAATACTATATATACAAACTGTTCAAACATTGGCCAAATTGTCAAATTGTGAAAATAGACGATCTACAAGCTCACAATAGCAGATCTAAAAGCTCAAACCGAAAATCAAATCTACAAGCTCAAATCTATCGACAAATAGCAGATCTACAAGCTCACAACGCGTTGTGAGCTTATAGATCTGCTATTTTCACCATATTTATCTGTGGAACCCAGTCAAACGTAATTGAACTCCTACAATTCCAAGTGTTTATCAGGGTGGGGGGTCCCCAGTTCAAATAGGATTATTTTGGGGGGTCAAGGCCTGGAAAGGTTGAGAAGCAGTGGTTCTACCTTTTATACATCTAACAGTGCGTCTGCTGTGGTGTATAGCAGTGGTTCTACCTTTTATACATCTAACAGTCTGTCTGCTCTAACCAACAGCAGACAGACTGTTAGATGTATAAAAGGTAGAACCACTACTCTACACCACAGCAGACACACTGTTAGATGTATAAAAGGTAGAACCACTACTCTACACCACAGCAGAAGCACTGTTAGATGTATAAAAGGTAGAACCACTGCTCTACACCAGAGCAGACAGACTGTTAGATGTATACAAGGTAGAACCACTGCTCTACACCACAGCAGACACACTGTTAGATGTATAAAAGGTTGAGAACCACTACTCTACACCACAGCAGACACACTGTTAGATGTATAAAAGGTAGAACCACTGCTCTACACCACATCAGACACACTGTTAGATGTATAAAAGGTAGAACCACTGCTCTACACCACACACAGCAGACACACTGTTACATGTATAAAAGGTAGAACCACTGCTCTACACCACAGCAGACAGACTGTTAGATGTATAAAAGGTAGAACCACTGCTCTACACCACAGCAGACACACCTTTAGATGTATAAAAGGTTAGAACCACTTCTCTACACCACAGTAGACACACTGTTAGATGTATAAAAGGTTGAGAACCACTACTCTACACCACAGCAGACACACTGTTAGATGTATAAAAGGTAGAACCACTACTCTACACCACAGCAGACACACTGTTAGATGTATAAAAGGTTGAGAACCACTGCTCTACACCACAGCAGACAGACTGTTAGATGTATAAAAGGTAGAACCACTACTCTACACCACAGCAGACACACTGTTAGATGTATAAAAGGTAGAACCACTACTCTACACCTCAGCAGACACACTGTTAGATGTATAAAAGGTAGAACCACTACTCTACACCACAGCAGACACACTGTTAGATGTATAAAAGGTAGAACCACTTCTCTACACCACAGTAGACACACTGTTAGATGTATAAAAGGTTGAGAACCACTGCTCTACACCACAGCAGACACACTGTTAGATGTATAAAAGGTAGAACCACTACTCTACACCACAGCAGACACACTGTTAGATGTATAAAAGGTAGAACCACTACTCTACACCACAGCAGACACACTGTTAGATGTATAAAAGGTAGAACCACTTCTCTACACCACAGCAGACACACTGTTAGATGTATAAAAGGTAGAACCACTACTCTACACCACAGCAGACACACTGTTAGATGTATAAAAGGTAGAACCACTGCTCTACACCACAGCAGACAGACTGTTAGATGTATAAAAGGTAGAGAACCACTGCTCTACACCACAGCAGACAGACTGTTAGATGTATAAAAGGTAGAACCACTACTCTACACCACAGCAGACACACTGTTAGATGTATAAAAGGTAGAACCACTGCTCTACACCACAGCAGACAGACTGTTAGATGTATAAAAGGTAGAACCACTACTCTACACCACAGCAGACACACTGTTAGATGTATAAAAGGTAGAACCACTACTCTACACCACAGCAGACACACTGTTAGATGTATAAAAGGTAGAACCACTACTCTACACCACAGCAGACACACTGTTAGATGTATAAAAGGTAGAACCACTGCTCTACACCACAGCAGACAGACTGTTAGATGTATAAAAGGTAGAACCACTGCTCTACACCACAGCAGACACACTGTTAGATGTATAAAAGGTAGAACCACTACTTTACACCACAGCAGACACACTGTTAGATGTATAAAAGGTAGAACCACTGCTCTACACCACAGCAGACACACTGTTAGATGCAGGTTCATATGTTCCACCAACACACACAATCAGAGAGAGAGAGAGAGAGGTTGTTTCAACAGGTTCTAACAAGAGAGAATAAACAGATAAATATTGCATTTAAATAGCTCCTCTCTACAGCGATGTACACACACACACACACACACACACACACACACACACACACACACACACACACACACACACACACACACACACACACACACACACACACACACACTGTAATGACCATGTGACATCATCAACCTTACTGTAGTGACCATGTGACATCATCAACCTTACTGTAGTGACCATGTGACATCATCAACCTTACTGTAGTGACCATGTGACATCATCAACCTTACTGTAATGACCATGTGACATCATCAACCTTACTGTAGTGACCATGTGACATCATCAACCTTACTGTAATGACCATGTGACATCATCAACCTTACTGTAATGACCATGTGACATCATCAACCTTACTGTAATGACCATGTGACATCATCAACCTTACTGTAGTGACCATGTGACATCATCAACCTTACTGTAGTGACCATGTGACATCATCAACCTTACTGTAGTGACCCTGTGACATCATCAACCTTACTGTAATGACCATGTGACATCATCAACCTTACTGTAGTGACCTGTCATGTGTACTGGAGCAAAATAAGGTTTAAAGATATAGTTAAACAACAAAATTACCTTTTTTTCTATATATCAGTCACCTCATGGAGACTTTATGGATATTTTTAGTTTTTGTCTCATTCCTAAGACAATAACTTGATGACCAGCGGACCGGTAGGCAGTGGTGCCGGTAGGAGACACAAAGGAGATTATTTGTGTCTCCTACCGGAACCGCTGCCGGTCAATCAAATTATTGTCGTAGAAATGAGTCAAAAACTTAAAAGTATCCATGAATTCAAGTCTCCATGGGGTGACTAATCCATAGAAAAAAACATAATTTCTCCCTTTCATTTTCATTTATGTACATTTGTTACATAGATGTCACTACGATATCCTTTGCTGTAGCATCTTTTTTTAATAAAATACTGTATCATAAATTAAGTTAATGCTGCCATCAGCCTATCGCCGTGAAAAAAATTATGAAATAAAGAACCGTGGCCACGGTCCCACAGCGACACACCAGCCCTCGTCACAACATCCTTGTCACCAGACCAACAACCCTGGTGTCAAAACTCTAACGCAACAATAACCTTCATACCAGCAGAACAGAGGGAATTATTAAAGAACATAATATATATAAAGATACTTACTCTACATTTATCACACCACACTAGAAGGATGTATCATATCTGTGTCTATAGAACATAATATATATAAAGATACTTACTCTACATTTATCACACCACACTAGAAGGATGTATCATATCAGCGTCGTCTCGTCTCACTCCTTCTCTGTTCCGTCTCAAGATGGAGTCTCAACGTTCACTTCCTGTATGTGGCGTGTTTCAAAATGGAGTCTGTAGAGTGTCAGTGCATAGAGAGAGAGACAGACAGGAAGTGGGGGGAGGTAATAACCACAAAGCAGAAGTTACATATTGTCGTTGTCAGGCAGAAACCTTGTATCCATCATTTTATGTCATTTCCCCCCTTAAAGTAGACTAATGTCATCGTTGATAAATTGGTGAAAATAGCAGATCTACAGGCTCACAATGCGCAGCCATGTGATGCGTAGTGAGCTTGTAGATCTGCTACTTTTGACAGATTTTTACTATATTTGCTTTCATGCCAACAATGGGTTTGACAGGTTTAAAGTTAAGTGTGTTTTATGAATATTGAATCAATATAAAGTATTAAAAACAGCTTGTGAATAAATAATAAAGGTTATTTTTTACATTTTCTGAAAAGTAAAGTATGAGTTTTGGACGAACAAAGTTTCTGCCTGACGACAACCACATGACAGCATGAGTACACACACACACACACACACACACACACACACACACACACACACACACACACACACACACACACACACCACACCACACACACACACCTAACTGAGGTCACGTCAATGTGTTTCCTGTAAATTCAACCGTCTGTCTGTCTGTCTGTCTGTCTGCTCACTCTGTCTCAGAAACCTGCCTACCAGTGACATCATCGGTTTGGTCATTTCAAACAGGATTTCCGTTTTTCTTTGTTATTATTATTATTATTATTATTAATGTGAGAACAATGTCTTCCATTATAACATGCTAACTTTCCTGGATTAGAAACTGATGTTTCTATTAGCTTGGATTCCCCATCAATGGAAAATCCCTTAACCCTGTAAGACCCGGATATATTTCTACTTGCAAAAACAATCTTTTAACCTTTCAGATGGTCTTGTAGGAGTACTTAGGAGAGGAAAATATAATGTTTTTTTAGTTGTGCGATAGGATAACTTTATATTTACAATAACCACTTGAACCCATACATTCCTATTCTGAGGAGAACTTCAGCCAGAAATAGCAGATCTACAAGCTCACAACGGTTGTGAGCTTGTAGATCTGCTATTTTCGGAAAAGAGGTTTGGTGTAGAGGGAAAGAAGAACAGACCAAGTACAGAGTGAAAGGTCTGGTTTACTAAGTATGGACGGTTTAAGTTGATAAATGTCTGAAAATACACATTAAAGTTGTACAATGCAGATTCACAAATAACGATTTTTAGCAACCTCTGCTGGTCACTACCGTCACTGCATACAATTTCGGTAGTCCTCGATTACCCAGAATTCCATTTGTTTTCACCGGAAGCCGGAGGCGTTTAAAAAAGCGTTCTTTTAATTGTTTTATACTATCTGCGGATCGTTTCTCTTAGCCAGTGGAGCATTAGTTACCATGAGCTGTGCTTTCTTTTTCTGTTCTTTTTTTGATCTTCCAATCCTACATTCTCTTAAAATCAGCGTGAGGTTCCTTTTTGTTATTAGCGCGGTAGTTCCTGGCCAAACAGGAAACCGTTGCGGTAGTTCCTGGCCAAACATAGATGACGTCATTTTCCTGGGAAAGTCCCCCCCGACAGCGTTCAATAGAAAATATATAAATAAAAGGCTTCCGGGGGTGAAATTCATGGAGTGGGTGTTGTGAAACTTTCACCACTCACAAAAGATAAACAATTTAACTTTAGTTTTGTTGAAAACGTTACCTAGTATTACTTTAACATGAACCCAACACTAATGATAGTTCTGTCAAACAAGTCTATGAAGCTATCTATGAAATCTGTTAAAACGTTTTTTTTCTGGGGACCTCCTGGAACCCCCTCAAGGACCCCTGGGGCCGCCTGCTGGGGGTCCCCAGCTTGAGGACCACTGAACTGGAGTGACGATCACTCAGTAAAGTTGGTTTAGGCTACATTTGTATTTCTATAAATGTTTTCAGGGTGAAATTGTTAGTCGTTTTTACTTATTTGAATTTTCATGAGATGCTCTGTGGTTGTAATAGCCAACCTACAAGCTCACAAAGCATCGCATCATGACTTGTTGTGAGCTTGTAGATCTGCTATTTTCCAAAAGGTTTTGTGAAATGGGACATTCTGCATTGTGAGTACTTTTATTTTTGGTAATTTAAAGGTACGGTTAGTGATTTTCTTAGTTACTAGTTACTTTGTAGATTTTGATGACGGAGTGACGTTCTAAGTTGTCTTGTTTGTGCTTACAGTGAGGAGATCATCAGGTACATCACGGGCCAGGTCCCTGCCCCGACGCCCGGCCAGCCTCAGCCTCGCTTCTCTCTCTACCTGGCCTCTCAGCTGCAGTACGGCGTGGTCCTGGTCTACCACAGGCAGTGTGGATTCATGCTGGGTGAGAGAAACATACACATGACACCTGGTTGGCCACAGTATCAAATATATATATATATATATATTTATATTATAGCACATTTCCAACGACCAAGGTCAAACCAAAGTGCTGCACAGACTCAGAGTCGTTGCTGTCCGGCAGAAACCAGCTAACTCCATTTTGACGCTTTTGCATTTCTTTCCATAAATCAGCGCTATTGAACACCCTTTACGTCTGTGTGTTGGTAAAAACAAATTTTGAACCAATGAAAAGTATTAAAAAGCACTTCTGACAAAACCAGCTAACTCCATTGGATCCTCAAACTTTCTGCTAAACCAGCTACTGTAACTCCACCAAAGGGGTTGGAGTTAGCTGGTTTTGCTGACTCCAGGCTCCACCCCCTTTTGACCTCCAACGTCATTGTGAGCTTGGAGGTGCATTCAGCTGTTCTTATCAGTGATGAACAAAACCTCCTAACTCCAAGGCTTTTTTTTTTTTTTTTTTAAACATTTTGGAGTTAGCTGGTTTATGCCGGACAACAGAGATATTAAAGTACAGATGTCAGCCACTTTACATCAAGGCAAATCTTAATGATTGGGCATGGGACACAAGCTCAGGCTTGATCACCCTGTAGCTTGCCACCTTTGATGAGAGGGTGAATAGTGTTTAAAGGCCGAAACACCCCCTGATTCATAGGCACACTACTGAGGATGTGTCCCCAAATTGACATCTTACCCCAGTCTTAAGAAGTACACCTCCCAATATGTCTCTTAACATCAAGGCAAATCTCATGTGAGTAGACACCATCTATTGGCACAATGGACAGTCTCAACATCACGTCCCGTGTTTTATGATTCTGATTCAGACAGGCAAGAAAATAGAAAATAAATTAAAAAAAGAGAGAGAAACAAAGAAGCAAATAAATTGAACATGACACAACAAGAAAATGAAACAACATGCACTAGGAGGCACGGCGTCTTAAAAGTCCTTAAATTGTCACTTCACTGTCATCTGGCCCTGGGGACCCCCCCAAAATCACATGGGGACCCCCTTGGGGTTCTGACCCACAGGACCACTGGCCTAGATCAGTGGTTATGAAACATTTTCATGTCAAAATTGATTTGACCACGGACTGACGGCCGTTTGAAAATATTTTGTGCCAGGGACCCCCATAAGAGAAGATGTGTCAATATTTGTCGACATTTGTTTTGAAAATAGACATTCTACAAGCTCACAACGCATCGTAATGCGACACGTTGTTGTGAGCTTGTAAATGGGCTATTTTCAAATAGACTAAAAATAAAAGTGTTATAACAAATCATCGCAGAGGTGATAAGTAGGGCAGAAAAAAATGACCTTTTTCTTTGTATCTTTGAGGGATTTGATTACCTGCACCACAAAAGAGACAAACTTAACAAATCGATAAATAAGTAGACTAAGTAAGTAAGCCTTGCACTTAACAGATAGATAAGTCAAATGTAGAATAGAACAGGATCTAATGGATATAATAATATGTACAGTATGTATTGCATTATATTAAAATACACTATATTCTCATGGCACATTCCCTGTGTAATTACATTTCTCTTGGTGAATATGCATGTTGAGAGGACTTTGTATTTATCATTATGAAAGCGTCCGTTGACAATGTCCTCAATTTAAATTTTATGTGGTTGTTAGGACAACATAAAAAATAAAAACCCACAAAATATTTTGAACATTCAGACCTTGAGTAATGGAAGAAATGTGTATTAGTTGGTGATATGTAACAGATAAAGTGATACAAATCAATGTAATCTGCTGATATTACATTCGGTGCCATTTGACATGCGTGAGTGCATGTGACATGCCTGCCTTTCCGGATTTGTTCTAATACAATTATTATTATTAATATTGTATTGTGTGTGTGTGTGTGTGTGTGTGTGTGTGTGTGTGTGTGTGTGTGTGTGTGTGTGTGTGTGTGTGTGTGTGTGTGTGTGTGTGTGTGTGTGTGTGTGTGATGCCTGCCCGTTCTTTTCCTGTTGCTTAGAGGAGGCTCAGCGGATCGTCAACAAACTTCTTCGCAAGAGTACCCCACGAAACGACTTTGCCGGGCCAGACAGGTCTCCACACACACACACACACACGCACGCACGCACGCACGTGCACGCGCACACACACACACACACACACACACACACACACACACACGTATGTCATTTCCTTGCACTCCAACCCCCCTTTTTCTCT
>NC_137625.1:4620536-4630536 GCF_963280865.1 Gymnoscopelus braueri | reverse complement strand
CCGGCGCAACACCGTCGTGTGACGAAGTACAAACCAGGCTTTTTCCTCCGCCTGCTGATAGGAGCATGCAGACAGAACGGGCCCCGCCCCCTCCCTCTAGAATAAAACTTCTATTCTTTAAACTCTCGGTTCCAATCAGTTGCAGTCAGTTAGTCAATCAGTCAGTCAGTCGGTCCAAGGAGTTCTGTTTTTCTCAGAACACACAAACCCTCTGGTGAGTTGTTGCATATCCACGCTAATTGGATATTTTCTTATTTAGATTGTTAATAATTTTTTTAACATTATGATGAGTTTAGCTATTGAGGCTCAATCTTGGGTTCTGTAAGGTTAAACAATGTAATGTAATCCCTATAGTTTTTCTTCTAGCTTCATGCTTAGCTTTTGGATATTATAGATGCATATATTGTCATTGCAAAACACAACGAAAGGTTGGCACTGCATGGCTGCAATTCCACTCCATTATAAAATACCATAAACATTCAGAGTCACTTTTATTATCAGCAGGTTAATATGTATAGCTATTGCTCTGGGGTAGTTTGACCATTTACTGAATCATGATGTTAGTTTTCCTTTTGTGAATTATTTTTTTATTTGGGCGCCTCTTTAGCACATGGGAGGTATTATTAGAGAGCTCCTAAATGTATTGGTGTGACTGTTGAGGATAATCTGCATGTTAAATATTGAGTGTAGCCTATTGTATAATCTAGTTTGTGGATGCATTTCAGTGAACTAATAATTAATTTAAAACAAATGAAAAGTTTATCTCCATTTATATAAAAAAGAAAATATACATATATATTATATATATTATTATTATAATCTATGTTTTTATATAGAGCCTATGGAAACCTCCAAAACTGTTACTTTTCAGGATTCAAATAAAAAAAAGTATCAGATCTATAAGCTCAAAACGTGTCGCTTTGCGCAGCGCTTCGAGCTTGCAGATCTGCCGATTTTGATGCTTTTGTGTGACGCCCAGTGGTGGAAAAAGTACTCAAATTCTTTACTTAAGTAAAAGTACCAATACTGCAATATAAAAATACTCTGTTACAAGTAAAAGTCCAGAATACAAAATTTACTTGAGTAAAAGTACAAAAGTATTGGCATCAAAATGTACTTAAAGTATCAAAAGTAAAAGTACTAAATATTTGAAAATAGCAGATCTACAAGCTCTCAACGCGTCGCGATGCGACGCGTTGTGAGCTTGTAGATCGGCTATTTTCAAATAGCCTAGGTATAAAATAGGTTTAAAGTGGTTAATGTATGTTTCATTATATCCTAATTTATATCTGAAAAGTAACTAGTAACTAAAGTTTTCAAGTAAATGTAGTGGAGTAAAAGTACAATATTTGCCTCTGAGATGTAGTGGAGTAGAAGTAAAAGTATTGGAAATTGGAAATACTCAAGTAAAGTACAAATACCTCAAAATTGTACGTAAGTACAGTAAAAAATTAACATTGCAAATTACACCATGATGAGTCATCACAGTGTAATTTGCAATGTTAATTTTTTTGCAATGTAAATTTTTTTTGCAATGTTAATTTTTTTTTTAATTTTTTCTTATTTCCACACAACTCCTTTATGCTATATTAATGACATAGTTAAATATTGAAAATGGGTGGATTTCCCCTTTAGTTACTTTCCACACTGACGCCCTGGTATGATGAAGTAGGGCGTTCATTTACAAGAAAACACAAAGATATAAATATGGAGACAAGAGGTTTCTGCTCCGACAGCAACGATATGCTTAATGTCTACAAACAACAGAGAGAGGAAGTGGGCGTCGATCAGGAGAGAGCGGTGAGAGAGAGAGAGAGAGAGAGCAGCATATGGCTGAGGAGACGACGAGTGGGGCCCCTCCTGGGGGGATCGCAGCAGAGGACACGGGGGGGCCCCACAAAGCAGACCCCGAGGTCGGGGCGGACGGGGTCCACGAGGCGAGGGGAAAGTGGGCCAACAAGACGGAGTTCCTGCTGTCCATGGCCGGGGAGATCATCGGCCTGGGAAACGTCTGGCGGTTCCCTTATCTCTGCTACAAGAACGGAGGAGGTGAGAGATGATGATGGAGTGATGTTTGAAGAAGTTATGATGGATGGGGATGATGATGGTTTGTCTCTATATAAACCAGCCTGGAATTCATTGTCTAATCCAGGGGTCTTCAACGTTTTCAGGCCAGGGACCCCCTAGCTGAGAGAGAGATGAAGCAGGGACCCCCACTATATTTATAACTTTAAAAAAATATATATATCTGCTCTTTTTTTCCTCTACACCTATACCTCTTTGCCAAAAATAGCAGATCTACAAGCTCACAACGCCTCGCAGAGCGAGGCGTTGTGAGCTTGTAGATCTGCTATTTTTGGCTAAAGTTCTTCTCAGAAAATGGATGCTCGGGTTCAAGTGGTTAATGTAAAAAAAATAATCCTATCACACAAAGGTTTGGTGGACCCCCTGTAGTAACTCTGAGGACCCCCTAGGGGTCCCGGACCCCCTGTTGAAGACCCCTGGTCTAATCTACTGCCCTGCAGTAGTGGGGAAGTTTTCCAGGTGCTTATTACTTATTAAGTATTTCCATTTTTTGATACTTTCAACCCCACTACAAAAATAATTTACAATTGAGGCATTTAGCAGACGCTCTTAATCCAGAGAGATTTACAGTAACCAAGGTCAACACAAGGTAATACTTCAAAATGCATAGAAATAGTAATCTAAGATCATAGGTAAACCAAGTATCATCTAAAACATTGAATCATCGGTCTAAACAGTATAATATATAAAAAGAAACTATACAAACTACAACTCCACTACATTTTACTCCACTATACAGTTATCTGGCAGATTTAATGACTAGTTACTTTGCGGATTTAGATTATTAATACAAAACATAGATTAACCACTTTGTAGCAAGTTTTGCATTTTTCATGACAAATGTGGGAGAAAAACTGTGCAATCCCTTCCAATAAATAACATAACGATTTAAATACTTCTTGGTAACCACTTGGTGGTTAATCACAAACTCACAAGTTGTGAGCTTGTAGATCTGCTAGCTAGCCTATATATATTTAGTTTTTAAAATTAGTCAAATTTGAGTGCTTTTACTTTGGTTGTGTAAGTATTGATGCCAATACTTTTCTACTTTTACTCCAGAGAAATGTTGAATACAGGGCAGCCATTTACTTGTCTACCTGTTACTTGTAAAGTATTTTTTCATATTGTGGTATTACTTTTAATTAAGACATCTGACTCTGAGTACTTCTTCACCACTGTTGCCCTGCCACAAGATATGGACAAAGAGCACAAAACAAAGGCTACACAGAAAGGAAGGAAAGAGGATTCCTTCATTTGGAAATGATTTATGACTCTAGCAATGATTATGGTCATTTTAAGCGGTGAAATGAGGCAGATTAATATTCTGGTTGACTCGACATGACACCTCTGAACGCAGAAATGTGCATGCAAGATCCGTTAACCAAGAAGTATTTAAATTAAATTATGTTATTTATCAGATGGGACGGCAGAGTTTTTCTCCCAGGTTTGTCATGAAAAATGCTAAAACTTTCTTTAACCCATTAAGACATGAGGCGATTCTACTTAATGTCTTCTAAATCCTAACAGTTTTCTGAAAAACCTATATTGCTACAGTATATACATTAGGCTATCGTAATGAAAATCGTTTTAGCACAATGTCACTGCACAGGATCAATCTGCCTCCATTGCAATGTCACTGTCGCACATGTCTGTACATTGCGATTGTTTGATGCTGAAACGATGTATTGTGCAACCCCTATAGTGCTTCATGTGTGTGTATGTATGGGAGGGGGTATTTGTGAGAGGAACGGACGATGAGAGAGATTCCAAGAGATTGATCGTGAGAAAGAGAAGAGTGTTAGAGAGCAGCCGCAGGGACCGGAACTCATGTCTGCACGCAGTGGGCGGGGCTTTAGAAGGCTATCAGCCATGTCAACGCATTTCCCTTCATAACGGTCTCAATGGCACTCTGTATTCACTTCATTAAAAGGGTTTCCTTTCAAAGTCCTGGGACAGTGGTTCTCAAACTTGTTCGTGCCAAGTTTCCCCCCAGAAGAGAAGATTTGTGTTATTTTTTTCTTCTTCTAGATCATTCAAAATGTTTTAGATGTTTTTCGAAACATTTCAAAAATAGCAGATGTACAAGCTCGCAGTGTGGCACGAAGTTACGTGCTGTGAGCTTGGCGATCTGCTATTTTTGAATAGTCAACGTATAATTGGATAATGTGGTTAAAATGATTGTGATGTTACATTAACTACTTTTGCTGGGGGACCCCCTGGAACCCCCCCCCGAAGGACCCCTGGGGGTCCCCGGACCTCACTTTGAGAACCACTGCTCTTAAGCGACAAAACATCATTGGAGTAATGGTCCGATATTCCCCCCTGGATATTGCGTAACGATACAGTATCATTCTGTGATGCACAATTGGTCACAATTGGTCACCAGTGGTTCTCAAACGCTTGGCTTCGCGCTGCGTTTCTGCCAGTGGTGGAAAAAGTACTCAAATTCTCTACTTAAGTAAAAGTACCAATACTGCAATATAAAAGTACTCTGTTACAAGTAAAAGTCCAGAATTAAAAATTTACTTGAGTAAAAGTACAAAAGTATTGGCATCAAAATGTACTTAAAGTACCAAAAGTAAAAGTACTAAATATTTGAAAATAGCAGATCTACAAGTTCACAACGCGTCGCATCGCGACGCGTTGTGAGCTTGTAGATCGGCTATTTTCAAATAGCCTAGGTATAAAATAGGGTTAAAGTGGTTCATGTATGTTTCATTATATCATAATTTACATCTGAAAAGTAACTAGTAACTAAAGTTTTCAAATAATTGTAGTGGAGTAAAAGTACAATATTTGCCTCTGAGATAGTAGTAGTAGATAGGTAGTGGAGTAGAAGTAAAGGTATTGGAAATTGGAAATACTCAAGTAAAGTACAAATACCTCAAAATTGTACTTAAGTACAGTACTTAAGTAAATGTACTTAGTTACTTTCCACCACTGGTTTCTGCTTGTATATCTTCTACTTTTCATGCTTTTGTGTGACGCTGTAGTGTGATCAAGTAGCGTGTTAATTTACGAAAAAACACAAAATGTTACAATATGGAGATTCTGCCCGACAGCGACGATATGGTGTATAGGCCTAACAGGGTAAAACCTTTTAATCGAACCTAACCCCTAACCCTAACCCTAACCCTGTATATGAGACTATTCACTCTTCTTCGTGTGTGTGTGTGTGTGTGTGTGTGTGTGTGTGTGTGTATTCAACAGGGGTCTTCTTCATTCCTTACTTTGTGTTCCTCTTCTTCTGTGGTATTCCTGTGTTCTTCCTGGAGACGGCGTTGGGTCAGTACACCAGCCAGGGCGGGGTGACGGCCTGGAGGAAGATCTGCCCCATGTTTGAGGGTAAAAAACGAAACAAGGCTTCTATTCATCTCATATCGTTGGCATAGTCATCCATAAAGTTGAGTTAAGTTGGGTCACCTGGGCGAGGGTGTATGTTGCGAGACCCGAAACATCCTATGACCCCAGGCCACAACACTGATGATACGTCCCAGGTGCATCCATGTGATGTTTTTTCGTTATAGTTATTCTATTTATAGTGGCTCATAGGAATTTATAGACTATGTGACAACCAGGAATAGATTGGTGACCACCGGAGAGACGGGTGACAGCCGGAATATAGACGGCATCCGGGAGCAGTTTGGGTTGGCGCCCCAGTCTGTGTCTTCCGTGAGGAAGAAGCCCAACAAATCCACGGTGAGGCCTTTAGGAGGGCCATTCAAGCAAGCCGCAAAAGGAGCCTGCAGTACCACCACGGGCCAAGAAACCATTACGCCAGAATGGAATGTTTGGAACGGGGGGAGTCTGGTGCAACGCTCAGGTCCTGGACCTGGTGAGACGGAGGAGGAGCCCGGCCAGGAGGCCATCCACAGAGCCTAGTCCCTCCACGTGCCAGAGCCTCTCCTCTCCTCTCCCCGATTCCTGGCAGAGTAGTTTCGGACAAGCGTATTGAGTGGCCCTGTCTTTCCCTATTTAGGACTGACCGTGGGTAGCTACCTGGGACGTAAGTCGGGGCTTGATCAACCCTGGCTGGGTCACCTGGGCGAGGGTGTATGTTGCGAGACCCGAAACATCCTATGACCCCAGGCTACAACACTGATGATACGTCCCAGGTGCATCCATGTGATGTTTTTTCGTTATAGTAAGGGTATTTTTTGAAAAAGGAAAACAAAACAAAAAATCTAAAAAATGTCATGACATCAAAGCAGTCTACCCAGATCAGCTGTACTTTCAATTTAAAACCAGTGATTCTCAAAGTGGGGTCCAGGGACCCCCAGGGGTCCTTGAGGGGGGTTCCAGGGGATCCCCAGCTAAATAAGTTAATATAGCATCATAATCAGTTTTAACCACTTTAAACCTAAATACATCAGGTTCACAACACGTAACGATGTGACTCGTGAGCTTGTAGATCTGCAAAAAAAAAAAAAAGGGGAACATTTGGAATATTTTTTAAAACATTTTAACAACAAAAATGTTGTATAGAGGTCCACCACCCATGGGACAAAATGTTTTCAGATGGGGGTCTGCGGCCAAATGCAATAAATTTTGGGGTCCTTGACATGAAAATGTTTGAGAACCACTGCTTTAAACAACAAGACAGGGCCTAATAACGGCGTGGCATTCATATGGATCTCGGATGTCATGAGGCCAGCCTATGACATCAGTCATCTTCCTATGACATATGTATCTATGACACCAGTCATCTTCCTATGACATACGTATCTATGACACCAGTCATCTTCCTATGACATACGTATCCATGACATCTTTGGGCAAGGTTTCAGCCACATCCGACACACCCAATGTCTTCCATTGTAAAATGTAAGTGAAAAATTTCAAAACAAAGATGTAAAACATATGTGGAAAGGAAATGCATGGAGGTACTTCCTTGGCCTACTGGCAGCGTGCACGAGAAATCTGGCAATGATCGTTACAGCGGTTTGTGAAGTTAGCCCCGGGATGGACAGACGGACACACACACACACACACACACACACACACACACACACTCACACTCACACACACACACACACACACACACACACACACACACACACACACACACACACACACACACACACACACTCACACTCACACACACACACACACACACACACACACACACACACACACACACAACTTCTAGACATTTCGTCACTGTTTTTTTACAGAGCCGCGCCGTAAACAATATGTTTGTGCTGTAAGGATTTTAGTAACACTTTCCTATGTGATTTTTATTTGTGTTCGACACAATTAACTACTATTGGACGCTTTGCCAAGTGTTGAATCTGGCATCGATCACAAAATGTGGAAGGAATGAGTAAGCAGGTGTCCTTTGACATGATCAAAGTGACTTTGTGAGCTTCTAGGTTGACAGTATCTTAACATCTTTGAAAGGGTTTATTTTTAAACGATTGATTTATAGTTTTTTTTTGTTCTGACAGTCATGACTTATCCTTGGCAAAGCATTTGTATCTTCTATCGTCTCAGTGAATGTTCTGGATCAGTCAGAGAATGTTCTCCCAATACTAAAGTTTGATGTAAATAGCTACGTCAGTATGAGAAATCAGAACCGCTCGATTTAATTTGCCTGAAACGATGAGTGCACATAGTACAATACAACAGACAACACAAATTATATCTAAAAGTCTGCTTAAAAACAAAGTTTAATGGACACAATAATCGAAGCGATTATTTTTAATAAAAGTGTTCAACTAATCGATCATAATCTCGGCTTGTGTCCATGATCTTATTGTTTCTAAATGTTGATTTTATTATTGTATTTATGTTGTTGTATATTGTGTGGATATATGTTGTTAAGTGTTCAGGAGAGAGGGAAAATTGTGTCAAAAAGGATGAAAAAATCCAGGTTCAGCATTTTGTAGGTAAAAGGCCTTTATTATATTTGGGCTACAGACATTCAAAAAACACTAACGCTTATCGGCTTGTGCCTTCTTCAGGGTGTATCGCTATCGCGAGACATTTGTGTGATATTTGCACTGTAAATAAATAAAACCTGAACTTGAAACTTGAACAATAACAGCATCTGGAAAGACTCTCTCTCCAGTCCAGTCCACACAAACACAAAGCAAACATAAGACACGTGTCTGACATGTGCTCTGTGTCCTGCAGGGATCGGGATGGCCTCCCAGGTGATCGTCATGTATCTGAACATCTACTACATTGTGATCCTGGCCTGGGCTCTGTTCTACCTCTACAACTCCTTCAAGTACCCTCTGCCCTGGGCCTCCTGCGACAACTACTGGAACACTGGTAAGATGTGAGGACCTCGTGTTCCTGGTCCTAAACAAGAGGAACACTGGTAAGATGTGAGGACCTCGTCTTCCTGGTCCTAAACAAGAAAGACGGTTGTTTTATGGTTCATTCGTTAAGACCGGGAACGCATCTGTGTCATTTTAAGATTTCTTTGGCTGTTTTTTTTTTAACCCATTAAGACCTGAGAAGATTCTAGAAATGTCTTCTAAATCCTAAAAAAAAAATTGGAAAAAAAAACCAATTTTTTTTTTTCCTCGATTTTTCAAAAATAGCAGATCTACAAGCTCGTAGCGCGGCACTCGGTGCCGCGCTACGAGCTTGTATATCTGCTATTTTTGAATAGCCTAAAGAAATCTAAAGTGACACAGATGCGTTCCAAGTATCAATGGGTATCATGGAAAATTTGTGCAAATCTTTGAATATGGATGTATGTTTTAAAGCGAACAGTTTTTAACTCCGCTATGTGCTTCTGGGGGTCCCTGGAACAACATATTTTGAGATGCGGGGTCCACGGCCAAATACATTTAGGGTTCCTTGACATGGAAAAGTTGGAGCACCGCTGATATAGCAACATACTGTTAGGAGTTAGAAAATATTTTTGGATAAATTCCTAAAAGATGTATTTGGCCGCAGACCCCCCCCCCCCATCTCAAAATGTTGTGTTCCAGGGACCCCCCCATCTCAAAATGTTGTGTTCCAGGGACCCCCCCCATCTCAAAATGTTGTGTTCCAGGGACCCCCCCCCCCCAGAAGCAAAGATTTGAGTTACAAATGTTAGCTTTAAGAAATATATATATTCAAAGATTTGCTTACTGTAAATCGCTCTAGATTAAGAGTGTCTGCTAAATGCCTAAATAGTAATTGTAATTGTCAGTGGTGGAAAGTAACTAAGTATTTACTTAAGTACTGTACTTAAGTACAATTTTGAGGTATTTGTACTTTACTTGAGTATTTCCAATTTCCAATACTTCTACTTCTACTCCACTACATCTCAGAGGCAAATATTGTACTTTTACTCCACTACATTTACTTGAAAACTTTAGTTACTAGTTACTTTTCAGATATAAACTATGATATAATGAAACATACATTAACCACTTTAAACCTATTTTATACATAGGCTATTTGAAAATAGCCGATCTACAAGCTCACAACGCGTCGCGATGCGACGCGTTGTGAGCTTGTAGATCTGCTATTTTCAAATATTTAGTACTTTAACTTTTGGTACTTTAAGTACATTGTGATGCCAATACTTTTGTACTTTTACTCAAGTCAATTTTTAATTCTGGAATTTTACTTGTAACAGAGTATTTTTACATTGCAGTATTGGTACTTTTATTTAAGTAAAGAATGTGAGTACTTTTTCCACCACTGGTAATTGTAAATAGTACACCTGCAGTGTGGTTGGAGATGGTCTCCCTACTCTTCCATTGAGACACTTGGACCCGTGGTGTCAGGTAAGACACCTAATGGACCCATGGTGTCAGCTAAGACACCTAATGGACCCAAGGTGTTAGCTAAGACACCTAATGGACCCATGGTGTCAGGTAAGACACCTAATGGACCCATGGTGTCAGCTAAGACACCTAATGGACCCATGGTGTCAGCTAAGACACCTAATGGACCCATGGTGTCA
>NC_137625.1:4528846-4620336 GCF_963280865.1 Gymnoscopelus braueri | reverse complement strand
TAGAAGATATGCATTGTGACGTAATATAATGGCGGTCATAGCGTGCTGTGCCGGTGTTTGTCCATGAAAAGCATCATGGGAATTGTAGGAACACAGAGAAATAACAGAGGCAGACAGGATGTTCAATGGTTTGTGTTCTAGGGCCGCAACTATCCATTGTTTTCTTATCAATTTACGTTTTTGAATAATCAAGAAGCACTTTTTAAAAATATATTTTCTGGGCGGTGTAGCCGCCCCTATACGTGGGGTTGGGACACCTCATTAGTATTAGTTTCCTGCACTGTGATTGGCCCCCTTGGCCCACTTTCCTGTACTGTGATTGGCGGACTCTATTGGCTGACTCTATTCAGCACTGTGATTGGCTAGCGAGACACATGATGACATTAATAACCTATAAATAGGATTATGCACTTCCAAAAATCATATTTTTTTTGGAAGTGAGCTTCCATCACTATGATGACCACACCACCCACTTCACACTGGGTGTGATTTTTACTTAAATAAATAAATAAATATATATAATATATATATATATATATATATTATATACTGTATACAAAATTGTAGCATCGGCCTCAGATCTTAATGGGTTAACCGTTAACCCATTAAAACCGGAAAGTGTCTGTGTCATTTTAAATTAGGAGACGTTGGCTATTCAAAAATAGCAGATATACAAGCTCATAGTGCGTCACTTCGTGCCGCGCTGAGGTAGAGTTTTCAGGAAACTGTTAGTATTTAGAAGACATTTGTAGTCCTGATGGGATTGTGTTCACTGTGTCTCCTGACCACAGGGACCGGGCTGGCCTTCATCGCCTACCCAAGGGTTCTGTCCATGCTGCCTGGTGCCAACTTCTGGGCTGTGCTCTTCTTCTTCATGCTCGTTCTGCTGGGCCTGGACAGCCAGGTGTGTGTGTGTGCGTGTGCGTGTGTGCGTGTGTGTGTGTGTGTGTGTGTACAGCGCGTTGAGATGCAGCATGTTGAAATTGTGAGCTTATTAGATCTGCTATTTTAGCAAATTCTGAAACATTTTAGAATTATTTTAGAATTATTTAGAATTATTTTAGAATTATTTTAGAATTATTTTAGAATTATTTTAGAATTATTTTGACATTTGTTCAAACATTTCTGGAAATGTTATGATATAATGGCATGCACCAACACAGGGACACCAGGTTGAACAACTCGTGAAGTCCCTATCAGGGTCATGTGTATCAATATGTATATATGTTTACGTCACCTGCAGCTTGCTACGTAATAATAACACGAACGCTGCGTTTCCTTCTGTCAGTTTGTGTGCGTGGAGAGCTTTGCGACCGCCGTCACAGACATGTTCCCAGCCGTGCTGCGGGGACCCGGACGCAGAGAGCTCCTGGTGCTCGCCATCGCCGTGTCATGCTTCCTGCTGGGGCTGCCCCTCGTCAGCCAGGTGACACATTAGCCTAGTTCCCATTAGCCTTACTCCTCTGTGAAGAGAAAAGCCTGGTCACGACCTAATGCAGAGAGTGTCTATTAGGGGCGGGACTCCCGTCGCACGTATTTCCCCCGGAAACGATCTATTTCGACCAATCACAACACTCGTTTCATTCACAGGGAATGTAAACAGTTTTGTGAAGCCTCAACGTATTGTATTGTATTTCCTTGGGGCGGGACTTCCGGCAAATTCCGGTACTTCTGTTTAGACACTCAACCGGCTAGGTCTTGCCCAGCGTGGGTACAAATAGACCCCTTAACACATTGACTGCCAGAGTTTATTCATAATGTACTCACCCCTGTGCCAGCAATTTGCGTGTTTTTAAATTTTTTTGTTTTGTAATTTTTCATTCAAATAAATTCTCTGATTGTGGTGTCAAGCACGTACGACAGTTCCACCAGTAGAGAGCAGCAAATCCACACATTGATCACCTCGCTTCGGCCTGAAAACGATGCGATACACTACGACGATGACTGTTAGTCACCCGGACCAAAGAAAATAGAAGTTGAGCTGTCCGTTTTGTTTTTTATACCGTGTGAAAAAACGTTTTCCTTATTCTGCAAAAATTACGGGAGAAAAACAATGTGACCCGGAAATGATTTTTTTTTTTTACATCCGGCTCCGGGTGAGTGTGACGAAAGTGTTGATGAGAAATAAACACAGCCGTGCGATCACAGATTAAACAATGAAAATCCTAAAGAACGCATCAATGCGTTCTTTTGAATTGCTGGCACTCAAGCGATGGATTTGAAAGAACGCATCGATGCGATCTTGGCAATCGATGTGTTAATACGATACGATACGATACGATACGATACGATAATACTTTATTGTCAGTTCACACTGAAATTTGTCTTGCGACCCAGCAGCCATGTATGCAACAATAAACAATAAACAGTACACACATTTGACATGACACAAGAAAACAAAACAAAACAAAATACATACATAAAGACATACAAAGACAAGAGCAATGTCCACCTCTCAGCCTACCCCAAGCCTACAACTCCTGATTAAGCCTCAATGTCGTTTGATGGACAAAGGACCTCTTCAGTTTGACCTTATTGTATGTAGGAACACTGTATCTCCTTCCTGAAGGCAGCAACCTATATTCTCCATACAAATCATGGCTAGTGTTTGAAGTGATATTCCTTGCCAACCTTATCATACTGTTATTATACGTAGATGTATAGAGCCTCTGAAGTGGTTGTCCAACAATCTTTGAACAAATGTTCAGTTGCTGCAGCAGTTGTGACTTTAAGGCTTAACAGACGACGTCACACTGATAAGAACCAGTATGCACGCGCAGGCCGGCACCAAATGAAACCCATTCTGTCATGTCTCGCTAGGACGCGCCTCACCAGCCAACACACAAGAGGAGGTTGAATGAACTGAAACCAGCGCACCCCGAAACAATATGTTGCGAATTGATTGCATGAAACAATCACCTGTGCGTCCAGTCTCAATGTTGGTTAACAAATAATTGGTCTATACAGACAGAGAGGAAGACGAAGGGTTTAAGCACTACTCAACACACACTACGGGATGTTTAAAGTCATTAAAGTCAAGGCAACAGGCTGTGAGATATCTGGGAAGACACTTTATACAGTATAGACCACTGTTTCTCAAACCTTTTCATGTCAAGGACCCAGAATTATATATGTTTTTGGCCACGAATGGTCAAAATAGGCAAACATAGCCGATGTACGCGTTGGGGAACCTGTAGATCAGCTTTGGTGCAATTGGTGTTGAGAGAAAAAAGGAGGGAACTAATAATTAAAGTTTTGAAAATATCTCAAAAGCAAATATTTGCCTTTGAGATATAGTGCAGTAGAAGTAAAAAGTATGGAGAGTAGGAACCCTTGGGGACCCAGGTCAATTAAGTATATACATTCAAGTGGATAAGACAGTTACACCTCACTTTCCATCTGCCATACGGTATTTGTTTGTATGTACCAACAGAGTTCAATTCCTACCCATGCAGGGTTTGTTCATTCAGTTCGATGCCTCTGTGTGTCTGTCTGTTATAGGGCGGGGCTCTGATCTTTTCTCTGATTGACACCTACGGGTCCCAGTGGAACCAGCCTGCTCTTCATAGCCTGTTTTGAGACTGTCGTCATCGCCTGGGTGTACGGTACGTTCTGTCACCACCGGCTGTTATACACTCCCTCTTCTTTTATTTTTTTCACTGCACTCACTGACTGCAGCACTGTGGTGTAGCCTACTTCCCTCTCCTGAATGAGCAGTGATGGAAGAAGTGCTCAAATCTTTTACTTAAGTAAAAGTATCAATACTGCAATGTAGAAACGATATGTTACAAGTAAAAGTCCGGTATTCAAATTTTACTTGGGTAAAAGTACAAAAGTATTGGCATCAAAGTATACTTATTTTTTATACTATATACTATAGTATACTATACTAACTATTATTATAGTTTCACCCAAAAAAATGACTTATTTCTATCAATTACACACCCCATGAAGCCTTTAATTTATAGAGATTTTTTTGTTTTTGTCGCATTCCTAAGACAATAATTTGATGACCGGCGGAGACTCAATTGACCTGCATTTGAGTCTCCTACCGAAGTACTCATTATGCATAATGACCCATTTCACAAGTTTTCAAAACATGTAAAATCACAATGCACCGCCTTGCGACGCGTTGTGAGCTTGTAGACTGGTGATTTTCAAATAGCCGGAGTATATACAGTATAGGGTTGAAGTGGTTAATGCATGTTTTGTATATAGGGTTGAAGTGGTTAATGCATGTTTTGTAATAATAATCAAAATCGACAAATTGACTAATAATTAAAGTTTTCAAATAATTAAAAGTAAATATTTGCCTTTGAGATGTAGTCCAGTAGAAGTATAAAGTATTGAGAGTATAGGAAATACTACGGTAAAGTAAAAATACCTCAAAAGTGTAATTAAGGGCCCATACCCTAGGTGGGGTTGGTGAAAGGGCCTACTCTGTGTGGAGTTTGCATGTTCTCCCCGTGTCTCCTAGGGTAGTTAATACCCTCACAAAAACATGTAGCAATCCTGGTCGCTATACCGCCCCCCCCCCCCCCCCCCCCCCCATGACAGCCGGGGCGCCTGATGGAGGGGAAAGGAACTGGTTGGAATAACGTGTTCCTTCCACGCGCTACGTCCTACCAGGGAAACTCTCCCCTGTCAGGTGACGAGAAGGTCAGTTGGCTCTCATGCATTGAAGGAAGCATGAGCTCGGCCCTGGCCTCCCTAGGCTGTGGGGGACTGGTGTAGGGCTGGTGTAGGACTGGTGTAGGGCTGGTGTAGGACTGGTGTAGGGCTGGTGTAGGGCTGGTGTAGGGCTGGTGTAGGGCTGGTGTAGCGCTGGTGTAGCGCTCAGGATCACTTAGGAAATTGGCACAGGTGAAAGAAAATGGGTTACAAAAATCGCGGGATAAAAAATAAAAGTGTACTTAAGTACAGCACTTGAGTAAATGTACTTTGTTACTTTCCACCACTGGCACTCACTGACTGCAACACACGTGGTGTAGCCGACTTCCCCCTCCTGAATGAGTGTAACCCTCCAGTGGTTTGTAAACCAATTCAATATTTGTTCTTTTCAGCTGTCAGAAAGGCAGCAGGAAAACATCCGCCAGACAGACAGACAGGCAGGCAGGCAGGCAGACAGACAGACAGACAGACAGACAGACAGACAGACAGACAGACAGACAGACAGACAGACAGACAGACAGACAGACAGGCAGGCAGGCAGGCAGGCAGACAGACAGACAGACAGACAGACAGACAGACAGACATCTGGTGTTGCAAAATGCCTGTTCAAGTTACTCAGCAGTTAAAAGTTCTAGAAAGAGTAGACAAAGGACAACTTGTTTTTTTTTTACAATAAGGGTTTATTAGTTTGTAATGATAATAATTAAAAGTTGTGTTAAAATGTATTCATTTATTGATTAGCCGGCTTATTGTGTAAAAAAACGACATATTTACCAATTACCCGAAATCCATAAATGAATACATTTTAACTCTCCTTTCTTTATTATTATAAACTCATAAAATAACCCTTGTTGTAAAAAAAAAAAAAAAAAAAGTTGTCCTTTTGGACAATTATGGCATTATGGCAAGCCACTATGAGGAGTTAAACACATATTTATTAAAATTAGAAATAATATTAATATATAAATTGTAAACAATGGCTTTTCTTACCATTTGAAGCCACATTGTGTACATTTTAGTTGAGAGTATAGTATTGGCTAAGATCCCCAAAGTGGATCTTGGATAAGCCGGGGCTAGTTTAGAGTTCTGTTGGTATTAAGGGATTTCCGTTTCCTCTCAATTTCCAGGTTTACTTTCCCAAAGGAAATACCAAAGGAGTTAAAATCAACAAAAAAGGGATTAAGTATCATGGAGCAATATTCAAGGAATCAGTGGCTACAGTAATTTAATATGGCTGTTTGTGTACTCTGCAGTCAGTCAGTCAACAAGGTGCTGTTCCATTAGTCCCACAGACATTTTTCCGAAGTACATTGGCAGTGGTGGAAATTAATTATGCACTCAAGTACTGTACTTAAGTACAATTTTGAGGTACTTCTACTTTACTGGAGCATTTCCAATTTTCCATACTTTTACTTCTACTCCGCTACATCTCAAAATACATCATCAACACTAGTAGCAATAAAACATATATGTACAGTAAACAGTTGGGGGTGGGGGGCATTTCTGGTTTAATGGTCTTGATGACGTCAACGAGCTTGTCGAGCAACAATTAAACGGCGACTCTGCGACACATTATGCTGCTTTGTTTTGTAGCTTTGTATCTTTTGTAGCTGCAGTGTGAACGCAGGGAGAATCCTCAACAGTCCAATTTGCAGAGAAACACTCCAGCCAGGGAAGCCACAGGCAAATCAGTACTGTAGATATACAGTATACGCTCATTGGCAATTCACAACACTGCGATCACGTCTCTGCCACAGCAGGAGAGAATTCAGGACCTTTTTACCACCGACCCAGAGCATCTGTCCATCAGTTTGAGGGTGTTCCCTATACAGTATGAAAATAGCAGTGGTGGAAAGTAACTAAGTACATTTACTTAAGTACTGTACTTAAGTACAATTTTGAGGTATTTGTACTTTACTTTCCAATTTCCAATTTCCAATACTTTTACTTCTACTCCACTACATCTCAGAGGCAAATATTGTACTTTTACTCCACATTTTTCTTTTGAAAACTTTAGTTACTAGTTACTTTTCAGATATACATTACGATATAATGAAACATACAGTAACCACTTTAGCCCTATTTTATACCTTGGCTATTTGAAAATAGCAGATCTACAAGCTCACAACGCGTCGCATCGCGACGCGTTGTGAGCTTGTAGATCGTCTATTTTCAAATATTTTGTACTTTTACTTTTGGTACTTTAAGTAAATTTTGATGGCAATACTTTTGTACTTTTACTCAAGTAAATGTTTAATTTTGGATTTTTACTTGTAACAGAGTATTTTTATATTGCAGTATTGGTACTTTTACTTAAGTAAAGAATTTGAGTACTTTTTCCACCACTGGAAAATAGACACATTGACTGAGTGATCTAACCCAGGGGTCTTCAACATTTTTCAGGCCAAGGACCCCTTAGCTGAGAGAGAGATGAAGCAGGGACCCCCACAACATTTCATAGATAGCTTCATAGACTTGTTTGACAGCACTGTCGGCACTGTTGGATTCATGTTAATGTGTATTTTCAGACATTTAACCACTTTAGCCAATCTAGGGGGCCCTATACCCTATGAAAATAGACAGATTGACTGTGTGACGTCTAAACGTTGTGGTGGTGACTTCACAGGCGCGGACCGTTTCTATGACAACATCGAGGACATGATAGGGTACCGGCCGTTCCCCGTGCTGAAGTACTGCTGGCTGTTTGTCACACCGCTCATCTGTGGGGTGAGGCACGCACACACACACACGCACACGCACGCGCACGCGCACGCACACGCGCACACACACACACACACACTAGGAAATATTGTATACTGCTAGAAGCAGCCTATTAATGATTTTTTTTTTTTTTAAGTGGGATTTGTTTTGTGGCACATATTTTGTACTGTATCTAATTCTTGCAAAGTCTAAAGGAGACGTTTTAGTCTCCTCACTTAGGCCTACACACATCTCTTCCAAACCTTCTGTTTTCTAGTTTTTCTTCAGACATGCTGAGCGTATGGCATCATGCCACGTCAGTGATTATCGTCTCTAAGTTAAAGACTTGGGGTGGAAAGTATAGTGACTTTACTGCTCTGAACTCTGTTTGCCAGTTCCTCTCTCTCTGTCTCATTAAGCCCTGAAGGATTGATGTTGTCGAAACTCTGTGCAGGCTCACTCATTTACTGACTCCACCATTGATTTCCTGACCCGTTCATGCTTCCAGTAATTTGACCGGCTCTCTACCAAGGTGGGCGTCGAACCAATGAAGGAGCCTAGTTCATTTGGATCAAGTCAGATTCACCCGTCTCTTCGCCAAATCTTAATTAGTGCTGCTCTAACTACGAGTCACGTTGTGCGTCAGGAGAGCTGGACTCAAACGCAGTTTGTTTATTTTGTTTTGTTTTGTTGTAAAGCGGCGTTGAGTACTAAGAAAAGCGCTAAATAAATCTGATGTGTTATTATTATTTATTATTATTAGTGGTGGAAAAAGTGCTTTTTTTTACTTAAGTAAAAGTATCAATATTGCAATGTAGAAACACAGTATTGGCATCAAAATATTAATACTTAAAGTACCAAAAGTAAAAGTGCTCATTATGCAGAATGTCCCGTTTCACAAGATATTATACTGTATGTATAACATTTATCTTTTGAAAATAGCAGATCTACAAGCTCACAACGCGTCGCATCGCTGAAAATAGCAGATCTACAAGCTTGTAGATCAGCTATTTTCGGCAATGAGGGAGGTGCAGAGGGAAAAAAGATCACACCAAGTACAGAGTGAAAGGTCAAGTTTACTAAGTAGTGACGGTCTCCTGATTGGGCGAGGTCTATCCCATGTGAACATCGTTTGTTTTCAGATCCTGTGTACATTCTGTGATCAGTCTGTATTGCCAGATTGCAGAAGTTATGTTATTTGTAGAAACTGAGGACATGTCCAATAAACGACGTTAGCTGCTATAATACACAATGATGTAACAGGAACATGTTTGTCCAGCAGTGTTGCCATGTCTGCTTATTAACCCATTGAGACCTGAAGCCGATTCTACATGTCTCCTAAATCTCAACAGTATTCTGAAAAACCTATGTTTCTATATCAGTGGTGCTCAAACTTTTTCACGTCAAGGACCCCCAAAATTATATGTATTTGGCCGCGGACCCACATCAAAATATTTTGTTTCAGGGACCCCCAGAATCAAGGATTTTAGTTAAAAATGTTCGCTTTAAAAATATATATATTCACAGATTTGCACACATTTTCACGATTTTTCAAAAATAGTAGATCTACAAGCTTGTAGCGCGGCACTCGGTGCTGCGCTATGAGCTTGTATATCTGCTATTTTTGAATAGCCCAAAGTGTAAAATAATGCTTTTTAGCTCAAATCTAAAAATGACACAGTTCCAGGTCTTAATGGGTTAAAAGCGACTTTGGGCTTGTTTTTCTGTAAAGTCGCGGTCTTTGGGGCTTGTTTCCAAAGTGTAGTTGCTTATTTGGGATTGTTTCCTTATGTCGTTTGAACCAGTGATTCTCTCATATTTTCATGTCAAGCTCACAATTGTGAGCTTGTTTGATCGGCTATTTCAAATAATAAGCGAATGCTCATTGTGGCCTATGGTCGCTTCTTTTGGGCTTGTTTTCAAAGACCTGGTTAGTTGTTTCTCTTGCAAAATCTTGCAACACTGGTGTGCAGTACTTCTGCTGACTGCAAGGTGGAGCACTTTCCTAACCTCCCGTGTGGATTTGAGACCATAAAGTATATGGACATTTTGCTTTTCATCGCTACCTTCTCTCTGGCTGGTGGACAAAGAATGTGGGCGTGGCCAGAGGAGAGAAACAGAGAGAAAAATGACAGTAAGAGAAAGAGAAGGGGGGTCAACCACTTAAACCTTCTATCGTTGCTGTCGGGCAGAAACCTCCTATCTCCATATTTTTAACGCCCTACTACGAGCTCGAAACGCAGCACGTTTTTCGAGCTTACAGATCTGCTGCTTTGGCTGTTTTTGAATTTGAATCCTGAAAAGTAACAGTTGTTGACATAATGAGGTTTTTCCACCCGACATACTTTGTAGAACAGACCCGTGTTGCAACTCTACTTGGAGGACCACTGTTTACAGTCTACACCAAATCTCTTTGCCAAAAATAGCCGATCTACAAGCTCAACAGCATTGTGAGCTTGTAGATCTGCTATTTTTGGCGAATTAAGCCGTATACTGTACAGTATATACAGTACTTACTTATACTAATGCTACTGTATATAGGTTCTTGGTTTACCCGTCTTCCTATAGTTTCCTATAGTTTCCTATGGCACTATACACTGTCTCTCTGCATTCTATGCAGTGGTGGAAAAAGTACTCACATTCTTTACTTAAGTAAAAGTACCAATACTGCAATATAAAAATACTCTGTTACAAGTAAAAGTCCAGAATTAAATATTTACTTGAGTAAAAGTACAAAGGTATTGGCATCAAAATGTACTTAAAGTACCAAAAGTAAAAGTACTAAATATTTGAAAATAGCAGATCTACAAGCTGTGAGCTTGTAGATCGGCTATTTTCAAATAGCCTAGGTATAAAATAGGTTTAAAGTGGTTAATGTGTGTTTCATTATATCATAATTTATATCTAAAAAGTAACTAGTAACTAAAGTTTTCAAGTAAATGTAGTGGAGTAAAAGTACAATATTTGCCTCTGAGATGTAGTGGAGTAGAAGTAAAAGTATTGGAAATTGGAAATACTCAAGTAAAGTACAAATACCTCAACATTTTCCTTAAGTACAGTACTTAAGTAAAAATACTTAGTTACTTTCCACCACTGATTCTATGCATGTGATTATTTACCTTACTTACTGTAAGTCGCCCTGGATAAGAGCGTCTGCCAAATGCCTGTCAACATGACTGACCTCTGTTCTCTGTATAGGTGACCATGATGTATGACCTCTGTTCTCTGTATAGATGACCCTGATGTATGACCTCTGTTCTCTGTATAGGTGACCCTGATGTATGACCTCTGTTCTCTGTATAGGTGACCCTGTATGACCTCTGTTCTCTGTATAGGTGACCATGATGTATGACCTCTGTTCTCTGTATAGGTGACCCTGATGTATGACCTGGCGATCCAACAACCTCTGAGGGTGTACGACTACGTCCCCGGGGTCTTCACCACCTCGCTCTGCTCCATCCTCATCATCGTCCCCTTGATGTGCATCCCTATATATATATTTGTAGCGCTGTGGCGGGTGAGTGAACCTCACTTTAAATGATGCTGCTGCACAGTTTAAAACCCATTCAAATGGGGAAAGCATCTGTGTGTCATTTTAGATTTGAGCTATGCATAGAAACATAAGTTTAAAACAAATAAAAACTCTTAGGATTTAGAACAGTGGTTCTCATAAATAGAACTGCAAGCTGGAAGCTTGTACATCTGCTATTTTTGATCATTTTTGAAAGAATTGTGAAAGTGTTTTCGAAAATTTAGATTTTCTTTTCTTTTTTTTCACTGTTTTGTTTATTTCAAGATTCAGAGAAATAGACAAGAATATGCAGAGTCAATATCAAAAGTAAAAATATATAAAAATACGTTTTTTCAAAACAAACAAACAAAGACAACACACGGACAAATGTGCAGATAGAAAGAGAATAGATTTTCTTTTCAACACAAATCTTCTTAGGGTCCCTGGCACAAAACATTTTCAGGAGGTCCGCGGGGCCAAATGAATATCATTTTGGGGGTCCTTGGCATGAAAAAGTTTAAGAAAATCTATTGATTTAGAAGGCATTTGTAGAATCGGCCTCGGGTCTTAATGGGTTAACCCATTTAGACCTGTAGACCGATTCTACAAACGCCTTCTAAATCCTGACCCAAGTTTTCTGTTTATTTTAAATTTTTATTCAAATTAAAAAAAGAAATGATGTTGCTATATACTGTATACAGCGACAACTACACCAAAAGGGCTTCCCGGATTGAAAGGTATAGGAACCTGGTGTTCCAGGTGTAAATGGGTTTTAACACACCTCCACTGGAGACCACTGTCGCTACAATATCCAATAAAAGTATTGAGTAAAAACAAACAATATGCAACCCTATCAAGAAAAAGGCAATGTTGCCATTAACAACTTTGAAAACAAGTTAAAAACGTTGAAAGGAAGGCACGCCGTCAGACGCCGGCTTGAGAGAGGTGCCCCCCGTATCGAGTGCAAAGGGAGAGTGGGAATCACTTATTCTGTCCTGGCCGACCTGAGACGTGAAAGGGCATCCATTCAGACTCCAAATGTACCTGAGCAAGCATCACAATACGACAAGTTGGTAGCCGTCCCAGTGCTGAATTTCAATTTGTTTGCGTGTGTGTGTGTGTGTGTGTGTTGTTTTGTTATTATTACCTTTAACCCATTAAGACCTGAGGTCGTCTATATCAGTGGTTCTCAAACTTTTTGGTATGTAATTGGCCGCGGACCCCCATCTGAATTGTTTTGTGCCAGGTACCCCCCCCCCCCCCCCCCCCCACAGAAGAGAAGATTTGAAGAATTATAAATAAAAAGAAAATCTTCAAACATTTTTTTCAAATGTTCAAAAAATAGTAGATCGCGCTGCAAGCTTGTATGTCTGCTATTTTTGAGTTTTCTGAAAAACGTATGTTGCTATAATATAAATATATATATATATTTATATATATATATATATGGCTAAAATGACACAGATGCTTTGCCGGATTGAGTGGGTTTTTTAACAGGATTGGGTTTTCTTTCAGAATCCCAACGGTATGACCACTCCATCCAGTGACCTGCGCCAGGCGTGGCCACACCGACCCATCCTGACCCTGTGTAACGTCAACGTCTTTAAGGGACGGCAGAAGTCGCCCAGGAGAGACGCCGAAATGAACGAGAAGATGATGATGGAGGCCACCGGTGTCTGAAGAACGGTGGTCTCACGTAGCCAGACAACTATCCACACGATCTCTGAATGCTATATATATGTATAGAGTCTGGGACTACACCCAGTGGTGGAAAAAGTACTCACACTTTTTTCTTTAAGTAAAAGTATCAATACTGCAATGTAGAAATACTCTGTTACAAGTAAAAGTCTGGTAATCAAAATTTACTTGAGTAAAAGTGCAAAAGTATAGGTATCAAAATATACTTACCAAAGTACCAAAAGTAAAAGTACTCATTATGCAGAATGTCCCGTTTCAGAAGTTATATGTCTAAAATGTATTAAAAAATCGTTTGAAAATAGCAGATCTGCAAGCTTAAAACGCGTCGCGATGCGACACGTTGTGAGCTTGTAGATCGGCTATTTTCAAATAGCCAAAGTTTAAATAGGGCTGAAGTGGTTAATGTACGGTATGTTTTGTACTAATTATCAAAATCTATAAAGTAACTAAAGTTTTCAAATAATTGTAGTGGAGTAAAAGTACTATATTTGTCTCTGAGATGTAGTGGAGTAAGAAGTAAAAGTACTGACAATTTGAAATACTAAAGAAAAAATACCTCAAAATTGTACAGTGCACTGAGATCGGAGAACGGAAGTTGTCATCTGCTCGTCATTTCCGTTCACGAAAATATACTTTTGAATATCTTTACATTTTATTTTAGAATTTTTATTTCGGCAAAGCAGCAAGATGTACTGCAAGCTTAGATCATTTCCATTTATATTAGGACACATTTGCGCACGAAACGGAGACGGCGAGGACTCTGAGGACTAGACGTCACATCCGCTTTATATCCTCTGATCATTCTCAGAGCTTCCGTTTCCAGACTGTAAGACGGAAACATTTGAACATCGTGGGAGGCGACAGTCGATGACCAGGTGATGACATCACATGGAGAACCTTGACCAATCAAGGTGCTGTGCGGGTGCTGGTTAATGTCACTGGATTGATGACTTTCACCAGTCTGGGACCAGTGGTGGAAATAAGTACTCAACATTCTTACTTAAGTAAAAGTATCAATATAGAAATACTCTGGTACAAGTAAAATTCCGGAATATAAAATGTACTTGAGTAAAAGTACAAAAGTATTGGCATCAAAATGTACTTAAAGTACCAAAATTAAAGTACTCATTATGCAGAATATCCCATTTCAAGTTTTCAAATGTATACAAATCTTTTGAAAATAGCAGATCTACAAGCTCACAATGCGTCGCGATGCGACGCATTGTGAGCTTGTAGATCTGCTATTTTCAAATGGCCGTATATGTATTTAGAGCTGAAGTTGTTAATGTATGTTTTGTAATAATAATCAAAATCTACAAAGTAACTAGTAACTAAAATAAATGTAATGGAGTAAAAGTACAATATTTGGATCCGAGATGTCGTGGAGTGGAAGTAAAAGTATTGGAAATTGGAATTACTCAAGTAAAGTACAAATAACTCCAAATTGTACTTAAGTACAGCACTTAAGTAAATGTACTTACAGTAGTTACTTTCCACCACTGTCTGTGACAATGAAATAAGTAATACTAATAACAATCTTCCCATGTAAATTGTTAGAGCTGTTTACATTCATTCATCTATTCAGGGAGAACTTCCTTTTTTTTATATTTGTTCTATACGTTTGTACATTAATCTTTGGCTTTGTGTTGTTTTTCCCAATGATTGCTTTATCCAATGGTGTTTCTACGAATTTTTGGGGATTTCTATTGCATTCATGACAGGACTGTGTCACAGTAAAATGCTCAGTGTTAAATTTAGCTCTGAGAGCTGGACGACATCGTTGCAAACTGCGTAATTCCTTACAGAAGAGAGTCAGGGAAATAAGGAACCATTTGAACATTTTGACAGTATTCAAACCAGTATCAAATCAGTATCAAACTGGTTACAGGACCACTGTACTAGTTTGTTAGCTACCAGGGCATCGTGTACAAACTAGAATTACCTCTCTAACGTCCTGCAACAAGCACATGTCATATTACCATAAATTGGCAATTGCAATTACAAATTAATTATATTGGCTTTAACATTTACATATTAAGAGGAAATTCATCACACATCTGGTACATTAATTAAGCCTTAATGTCCCTGAATGTATCATTCAGATGTGCACAGGGAGTAAACCGACTGCTAACGGTGCAGCTTATCTCATTCAGCAAGGTTATTATCAATATAAATACTCAATCTAGTTATAATGAAAAAGCCCCCCAGGGATGTGAATCGTATTATTTATGTTTGATAATATGCGGGTAATGTCCTTATCCTGTCATTATTTACATGGCATCGGTTGTTGGTGTGCACTGTATGTAAACAATGACAAATAAACGTATCAAATCATCACAATGACCTATAATACAGTGTACTGTACATCTTATTAAACATTACTGTACACTTTTCCATCTTTTCAGCTTACTTACTAGTCCAGTGAGCATAAAGTAAAAAGAGTATACAAGGGGAACCGAATGGACCCTTATGGGTCTGTAACTCTGAGTGTATACAAATGGAACCAAATGGACCTGTACGTACCATTTTTACACTCAGAGTTACATTACAATTCAGGGTTTTAAAACTGCATATCGTCTCTGCCGGGTGGAAACCTCATATCTCCAAAACGGTAACTTTTCTGGATTCAAATTCAAAAACGGTAAAAGTAGCAGATCTACAAGCTCAAAACGTGTCATTTCGCGCTCGTTAGATCTGATACTTTTGATGCCTTTTGTGTGACGCTGTGGTATGATCAAGTCGCGCGTTAATTTACGAAAAAACACCAAAAGTTCGGAATGTGGAGATAAGAGGTTTCTGCCCGACAGCAACGATATGTTATAAAGCAGTGGTTTTCAACCAGTGGTCCGGGGACCACCAGTGGTCCTTGAGGGAGCACCAGGGGGTCCCCAGCAAAATTAGTTAACATAGCGTCACAATCATTTTAACCACTTAGCTTTGGCTATTCAAAAATAGCAGATCTACAAGCTCATAGCGCGGCACCGAGTGCCGCGCTATGAGCTTGTAGATCTGCTATTTTTGAAAAATCTCGAAAATGTGTGCATATCTTTGAATGTATTTATTTTAAGAGAACATTTTTAACTCAAAATCTTTGCTTCTGGGGGTCCCTGGCACAAAACATTTTCAGATGGGGGTCCACGGCCAAATGTTTATCAATCTACGGGTCCTTGGCATAAGAAAGGTTGAAAACCACTGTTATAAAGACATCTCCTTCTCCCTCCTTTATATTCTTACCTCACAGCAAAGAGCAAACCTTACGCCCCTAGAGGTCATATGAACCTTTCATGTCGACACAGTGTACAGCACATGTATGACCTAGCAGGTTGTACTGCATACACACTGTACTGTTCTGTACTGTATGTGCACCATGAATGCAAAGCAATCAGGCCTGGTACAACTCAGTCATCTGTGTAATCCAAACCGGCATTCAATTAACTGGCAACCCCCACCCCCCCCAGCATGTGCATCGTGCGCGCACACACACGCACACGCGCACACACACACACACACACACACACACACACACACACACACACACACACACACACACACACACACACACACACACACACACACACACACACACACACACACACACACACACACACACACACACACACACACACACACACACACACACACACACTTTATTCGTGTCCACACTGCATAGTCTCGCGTAGCTATATCTGCGTGAAGTGGGCGGGCGTCTTTTTAGGAGACCGGAAGCGGGTTGGCGTCCGCAGATACAGGAAGTGAACCGGAGATGGTGTGTCTTAAGGATAAGGATAATTCCTTTAACAGGTCCGTTCATGAAAGTCCTTGCGGTCTTGTTTCCAATGAGGGCCTGTGAGCAATTAGGGGTTAAGAGTCTTGCTCAGGGACATATTTCATTTCATCGACACATTTGCTGGCCTGGCCTGGAATCGTACCTGGGGCAACCAGGGCCTCTGGCTCCCTAGGCGGGCTCACTAACCACGCAGCTATTTTTGTCGATCTGCTAGTTTTGCTATGGTCGGGGTGGCTGGGAGTGGGACATACACATACCATATAAATAGGCTATGGGACATTTGGACTGCTCCACTCCTTGTAATAATAATAATAATTGATTATTATTATTATTAGTATTAATTAGTACCAAAAGTACAAGCACTCATCATGCATTGCAGAACTTCCCATTTCAAGTTTTCAAATGTAAACAAAAAATAACAGAAAATAGCAGATCTACAAGCTCATTGTGAGCTTGTAGATCTGCTATTTTCAAATGGCTGAAATGTAATTAGGGCTGAAGTGGTTAATGTATTTTGTAATAATAATCCAAATCTACAAAGTAAATAGTAACTAAAGTTATCAAATAATTGTAGTGGAGTACAAGTATAATATTTGCCTCTGAGATGTAGTGGAGTAGAAGTAAAAGTACTGAAAGTTAGGCACTACTACATTTCAGATCTGCGGGCAAATTCATATCAATTTGCGGGTCCTTGACATGAAAATATTTGAGAACCACTGTATTGTTTGAAGGGGCAGCCATAGTTCAACTCCCACCCTCGCCAGGGTTAAAAACGTTATATTTGAAACCCGAACGTTTATGTAGATGTAGGGTCAAAAATAACCCTAACCCTCAACAGTGGGATAAAATGGTAACGTCTTATGCAAATGAGCCATGCGGTCGAATGTAAACAAACCGTTAGTGCAGTCTGGATCTGTCATGGCCATCATGGATGAACTTCAACCTGGTGTTTGCACTTTCTTCATTTTTGACCCTACATGATCTACATAAACGTTCGGATTTCAAATATAAAGTTTTTAACCCTGGTGAGGGTGGGAGTTGAACATGTTACCGTCTGCTTGTCATTCGGCTGGGGTAGAGCTGGCTGCCCCTTCAAACAATACAGTGGTTCTCAAACATTTTCATGTCAAGGACCCGCAAATTGATATGAATTTGGCCGCAGACCCCAATCTGAAATGTAGTAGTGCCTAATTTTCAGTACTTTTACCTCTACTCCACTACATCTCAGAGGAAAATATTATACTTTATTTTTATTTATTATTATTATTATCATTTGAAAACTTTAGTTACTTTGTAGATTTGGATTATTATTACAAAATATACATTAACCACTTCAGCCCTATATACATTTCAGCCATTTGAAAATAGCATCTACAAGCTCACAATGAGCTTGTAGATCTGCTATTTTCAAATAATTTGTTTACATTTGAAAACTTGAAATTGGAAGTTCTGCAATGCATAATGAGTGCTTTTACTTTTGGTACTAATTAAAGGTAGGATAAGTGATATTTTTTGGTTAAAACAAAAAGTATTTTGTTAAAAGGACCCTGTCTCTCCAGCTCTTTAATAAACAGAAAAAAAAAATTTCGGTAGGTGTAAAAATTTCAGCCAATCAGGAGAAAGTACCAATTTTGCTCATTTCTCTGTGTCATCACTTCAAATTTCACTTGTTTAATCTATATCCTGATTGAGTTCTCTATCCTGATTGGATAAAATTGGAAATGAAACTGAAACTGAAACAAATGTATTTTGTGTTTAATAAAGAGCTGGAGAGACAAGGAGACTCCTTTTACTGAACAAACACTCTATAGCAATGAGTACTATCAGAATATAGTGCTATTTAACAGCTTATTTTAACCAAAGAAAATCACTTACCCTACCTTTAATACTAATAATAATAATAATAATTATGACTGAGCTTGTACATCGGCTATTTTTGCTACTCTTGTGTGACACTGTAATATGAAGAAGATGGGCATTAATTTATGAAAAAAGCATAACCTTTTTTTAAATATGGAGATACAAGGTTTCTACCCGACAGTGTTTGTATTGATTCTTATGTAGCGACTGGCTGTTGCCTGGAGCTATAGGCATAATACAGAACCATGGGTCAGGCAGTTCCATGACCTTTCGGCATCATCAATATTGACATAGTTATCCTCCGACTACTGTAGTTGTAGTGCAGTGCTTCTCAAAGTGGGGTCCGGGGACCACCGGGGGTCCTTGAGGTGATTCCAGATTCCAGGGGCTCCCCAGCAAAATGAGTTAATCATAATAATTCTACTCACTTTAAATAGATAGGGTACATGATTTTCTTTGGTTAAAATAAGTGTTAACTAGCTCTATACTCATTGCTATAGAGTGTTTGTTCAGTAACAGGAGTATCCATGTCTCTTCAGCTCTTTATACAGAAAATGCATGATCAGATCTGGATACCAATTTTATCCAATTAGGATAGAGAACTCAGTCAGGATACAAGTGAAATTGGAAGTGATGACACAAAGAAATGAGCAGACACAATTGGAACTGGAACACTATATACTGTCATGGGGAGGCAGTATAGCGACCAGGATTACAACATGTTTTTGTGAGGGTATTAACTACCCTAGGGGTATTAACTACCCTAGGAGACACGGGGAGAACATGCAAACTCCACACAGAGTAGGCCCTTTCGCCAACCCCACCTAGGGTATGGGCACTGATGACGCGGAGGAGAAGACACGCCCCCAGCGCCTATAGGGCTTAAAGAGGTGGTGCCATGGTTTTAAACTTGTTCTGTTTTTCATGTGTCTATGAGGTTGATAGAACTTCATTAAGCCCCCTGGTGGTGTTTTTATGGTGTTTTATGTCTTCTCTGACTATTTTGAGTGTCTACCTGGAGGCTGAAACCTTGAGGGTCAAACGTGCCAATAGAAAAACAGCACTTTAATGACACAGTAAAATTATACCCTCCCCCTCATTATCATAACACAACAGGTGTGGGCATGAGGAGGAGGAGGGACTAGGACAGGTGGGTGGTGCTAAGGTGGTGGAGGAGGAGCTAAGGTGAGAACCAGGTATACTTAATGAACTGGAGGCGTGTCCACATAAAAACATAATTTTAACACTTTCTGTACACTTTTTTGAAAAAAATCTTCCTCCTAGTATAACCATAATACCTGATGATTATGTTTTAAGGGGGGGGGGGGGGGGGGATCACTGAAAATCACGGCACCCCGTTTTTAAGAAAACGTATATGTATCCAGTAAAGGTGTTTTAGAAAAGAGCTTAATTCAGGACAACAATATACAGTTACTGGGTTGTGTGATACTAACCTGGCATGGCCAGACTAATATCACTGCGTAGATATTAATCTGGAATCTCTGTGTGGGGAACCCGCCCCACAACTTCGGGGGAAGCGAAATCCATATCACAACCAAGCGGGGCCAGACCAAATCTGCCGACGGCATTTTCATTTCTCTTTTTTGGCACTGGCATTTTCGTCTGGTTTCCAGGCTAATGTGGTACTATGCTTACAGTATTTATACAGTACCTGAAGTTGTAGTGGGAGAAGGAAAGGTCTTGGTAAACAAACAACGCTTCTAAATGGGTCCAGTTAGTTACAGATGCAATAAGCAATCCTGCTGACTTAAAGGGATAGTTCACCCAAAAAAAAATACTTATTTTCTATCAATTAACACACCCAATGAAGCCTTGAATTCATGGCGATTTTTCAGTTTTTGTCGCATTCCAAAGCCAATAATTTGATGACCGGCGGAAAGATGCTAATGTCTCCGGTAGAAAACTCAAAGTTGACGAGTCTCCTACCGGAGACTGCCGTCGGTCATAAAATTATTGGCTTAGGAATGCAACAAAACCAAAAAATCTCCATGAATTCAAGTCTCCATGGGATGACTAATCGATAGAAAAAAAGTCATTTTGAAGGGTGAACTATCCCTTTAACAAACATAATAATGGAGTCAATGAGAGAACACTTGAAGGAGAATTCACACAATTCACACCAAGACAAAGAAACTAACCTGGGGTGACAGGGCCTTCGTGGTGGCCCCGCCCCCTCATTAATGGAACTCACACCCAGCTCACATCAAGGCTGCCCCCCCCCACTCTCATCCCGTTAAAACCACACTCAAAACCCACCTTCTCAGACTCGCATTCCTACCTAATCAGTTTTTATTCTGTTTCTGTAAAGCGTACAGTACATTAGACTGAGTTGAGTACAGTAGAGGTGTCTTTGCATTACAGTACTTGGTGCTGGACAGTGGTGGAAAGTAACTAAGTACATTTACTTAAGTACTGTACTATTTTGAGGTATTTTTACTTCTACTCCACTACATCTCGGAGGCAAATATTGTACTTTTACTCCATTACATTTATTTGAAAACTTTAGTTACTAGTTACTTTTCAGATGTAAATTATAATATAATGAAACATACATTAACCACTTTAGCCCTATTTTATACATAGGCTATTTGAAAATAGCAGATCTACAAGCTCACAACGCGTCGCGATGCGACGCGTTGTGAGCTTGTAGATCGGCTATTTTCAAATATTTAGTACTTTTACTTTTGGTACTTTAAGTACATTTTGATGCCAATACTTTTGTACTTTTACTCAAGTGAATTTTTCAATTCTGGACTTTTACTTGTAACAGAGTACTTCTACATTGCAGTATTGATACTTTTACTTAAGTAAATCATTTGAGTACTTTTTGCACCACTGGTGCTGGATGCCCGAGAAAAGACTGGTTGTTCGATGATGTTCAAGGTTCATGCAATATGTAATTTTGCCTAAACAAATATTTTGGCTTAATGCGGGGGAACTAACCATGAGCTAGCATTTCAAAGTTTGTCGAGTTATTACTGTATATCGACTTCTAACAGCATTATTCACCTCACTCACACAAGTCTGGATCTCTCCCAAATAATCAGATTTCTCTTTTATCATTTTTCAGACAAAAGGTGAGTTTCCAGCTCTCGGTTGGACACGAACACGGATATAAGACGTAGAGTAGCTGTGAGACACCATATAAAGTGATATTATTTCAAGGCTCGTGGGAATTGGCTTCTGTTGGTTTCACTGCAGGAGGGAAAATAGATGCCGGTTTGGGCGATTGTGTGGCTGAAAATGTGGAACACATTGTTCTAATATTAATGATGTGATACAACCCCATGGCCCTGCATGCATAAAAGACAGCATACATTTCTCGATGAATTGAATACACAGCAGTGGTGTAAAGTACCTACGTACATTTACTAGTACAAGTACTGTACTTAAGTACAATTGTGAGGTATTTATACTTAAGTGGAGTATTTACAATTTTCAATACTTTTACTTCTACTCCACTACATTTCTGAGGAAAATATTGTACTTTTACTCCACTACAATTATTTGAAAACTTTAGTTTCTAGTTACTTTGCAGATATAAATGATTATATTATAAAACATGCATTAACCACTTTAGCCCTGTTTTATAGGCTATTTGAAAATAACCGATCTACAAGCTTTGCATTGCTACGCGTTGTGAGCTTGTAGATCTGCCATTTTCAAACATTTTAGTACACTTTTACTTTTGGTACTTAATACTTTTGTACTTTTACTCAAGTAACATTTTGAACACTTGTAACAGAGTGTTTCTACATCCAGTATTGATACTTTTACTTAAGTAGAAAATGTGAGTACTTTTCCCACCACTGATACACATCACCCCAATGGATTTGGGTTTTAGAATCCTTATGCTGTACTTGTGCAATTAATGACATTATAGTATTTGACTGTATTATGTCTATGAAGCCCAAAAGAAGCAACTAGGCCACATGAGCACTTTAAACATAATACATTGGCTATTTAAAAACATTTTGAATATCTTTTGAAACATTTTAGCAAGTCAAACCTGGTATGGGGTCCCTGGCACAATATATGTTTAGATGGGCGGAGGACAAATACATATTAATTCGAAGGTCCTTGACATGAAAATGTTTGAGAACCACTGGTTTAAACGACAAGCAAGCCTCAAATAAGCAACTACACTTTAGAAACAAGCCCAAAGAAACCGCAACCCGCAACTACTAATATTTACAAGTGACTTTACAGAAAAACAAACCCAAATTTGCTTGATATAAGCAGACCTGGCAACACTGACAGTGATCGCTCTGTGGTCAGCCATGCAGACGTCAACTGCAGCACACATATTTTTGCTGTCAGGTCGAAACCTCACATGTCCAAAAGGATTCATTGGTTTGCTACTTTGTATGACTGACGAAGAAGAGCGCTTATTTACCAAACAACATAAAATGTTAATATATACTTCCAAGTCGGCCATCCCACCCATTGCATTATAAAACAAAATGCCAGACACCAGAACATTTTAAATTATGGAGATAAGAGGTTTCTGTGCCGACAGTGACGATATTAGACGTCTTCATCATCAGAGCCATGATGGAGGTCGGCCATTGTTTGCTGCGCTCAGCAACTATCTCCCATTTGAGGCAAGAAAGAATAGGAGGGGAGTAGGAGGAGGAGGAGGGGGACTTGAATACGCGAGACGCGTCTGACCTATGTGGTTCGTTTGATCCCCTGTTCAAGGAAATGAAGCAAGCGTTGGGTCTGAGGAATGGAATATAAAGAATCTACCCCATTAAAGCCGGGAAAGCTGTGCAATTCTATGAATTGAATACACAGGACCCCAAAGGAAACAAGCCACAGGGATTTCTTTGGCTCTATCCTTTTAGCATTGTATTTGTATCAAATTGTACTTTCTGTGCTTTTTTCTTGCAAACGGTTAATAAAGTATTCAATCAATCAATCAATCAATCAATCAAGCATCTGTGTAATTTTAGATTTTAGCTATATAATATAATAGCAACACACGTTTTTCAGAAAACTCCTAGGATTTAGAACAGTGGTTCTCAAAAATAGCAGATAAGCTCACAGTGCGTCACTTCGTGCCGCGCTGTGAGCTTGTACATCTACTATTTTTGAACATTTTTGAAAAATATTGAAAGTGTTTTTTTTTAGTTTTTTTTTACATAAATCATCTCTTCTGGGGGGTCACTGGCACAAAACATGTTCAGATGTAGGTCTGCTATTTTCACTGTATGAGGAAGTATCAATCCGACTTGAAGAGCTACAGTATGACTGTGCATGTAGTAGGAAGCTCATAAGGATGGGATACGCTTGGGGTGATACTATGGCGGTCGTGACTGGGGTCTTAATGGAATAAAGGCTGAATATGGTAGAGAATAAGCCCCACGTCGTGGACATAAAAGGTTTGCTGGGGATGGATGGGATGACACATCCTGTAGACTAGAGATACCACCCCTAGACCGAACCCCCACAGGGGCTGAACCACCTCTCAATATTCTCTCTCTCTCTCTCTCTCTCTCTCTCTCTCTCTCTCTCTCTCTCTCTCTCTCTCTCTCTCTCTCTCTCTCTCTCTCTCTCTCTCTCTCTCTCTCTCTCTCTCTCTCTCTCTCTCTCTCTCTCTCTCTCTCTCTCTCTCTCTCTCTCTCTCTCTCTCTCTCTCTCTCTCTCTCTCTCTCTCTCTCTCTCTCTCTCTCTCTCTCTCTCTCTCTCTCTCTCTCTCTCTCTGATAGAAAAAGAGTACTTTTTGGGGTGAACTATCCCTTTAACATCTCCACCAATCTGGGAACCCATCGCCAACTGAAAATGAAAAACAGCGACCTCTGCTGTTTGTTCTATGTCTGTTGGCTCTGGGCGGAAGAAAACGTAACGCCAGTGCACAAGGAAACCGGGGGTTTAGGTCTGCCTTCAGCTTTCACTTCCGGTGGGTGCCACTATGTTTTCATTCCCACTAACAATATTTCTACACGGAACACTAACACCACTTCTCCCAGAGAACATGGATCGTTTTGGTTATAAGCCCACTTGTTTCTATGATGAAAGAGTAAGTTAAAATGTGAATATCTTTCCGTGGTTTTGTCTGCTCCGCGGACGCTATTGTTAAATTAGTTTGGGTTTGTTTCGAGGGGGAAAGATCGACGGACATGTGAATCCCGCCCTCTACATTTGATTGGGTAAAGCGCGGCCTGCTTCCTGATCTGAAGGCACGCCCACTTGTAGGCCAGTGTGTACATGTTATGACGAGCCTTCACGACAGATTCCAACGCAGTGCAGAATCTGTTCTTGAGAGATTACATCTCCACAAACACAACAAGTCACCCCTCCCTCCCACCAGTGTCTTTTCTGTGACTATTTTCTCTCCCAACTACTACCGTTTGATCTAATCCTTTCTCCCCTGCACTACTGTGACACATCACACATCAGTCCAGTCACCCTCCCTCTGAACTTGAAGTGTCACTTGGACAGTGTTGCCAGATTTTGTGAGAGAAACAAGCAACCAGGTCTATGCAAACAAGCCCAAAAGAAGTGACTATAATAGGTCACATGAGCACTTGAAACATATAGGCATATAGGCTGATTGACAATTTTTGGGCTATTTGAAAATTGTCAATCTTCCTTTTGAGCTATTTAATCGGCTATTAAAAAAAAATAGGGGGGGGGGGGGGGTCCGACAAATACTTATACATTTGGGGATCCTTGACATGGCCAAAATAAGCAACTAGGCCTACACTTTACAAACAAGCCCAAAAAAACATGCAACCCGCAATATTTACAAGCGACCTAACATAAAAAACAAGCACAGAGTCGCTTATAATAAGCAGACCTGGCAACCTGTGAATGTATGCCTCATGTGTCGTCCCCTGTAATAATGGATGAAAGACCTGGCAACATTAGCTTCCTATCTATGCATGCAAGGCCCCTGCAGGTGTCCCTCTGTGTACAATATTAACCTCCGCCAGCATTGATTCATGGACAGGACACGTGTACAGAATCACACCCTGCTGCAGCCCACAAGGAGAGATGAAAGACATAACTTTGAACAAATCTTTGCTAGAGGTGACAGCTGTGCTGTTAACAATGTATCTATAAAGCCCTATATACAGTATAGTGGTTCCCACTATTCCCACTATACAAGGGGGGTCCCCAAATGATTTTGGGAGGGGGGGGTCCCCAGATGATTAGCTTAATGTGCAACGTTGTGAGCTTGTAGTTTGGCTATTTTCACAATATTTATCCGTGAAACCGAGTCAAACTAAATGTAATGCCTACAATTCTAAGTGCTTTTCAGGGTGGGGGGTCCCCAGTTCAAGTATGATTATTTTTGGGGGTCGCGGCCTTTTCAATATTTGTTCATTTATTTTTTTATATATTTTTGTGAAAATTAAAAAACAATTGAAAAAACACGGCCCCCTCACATAAGGACAATATCGTCGTGGTGTATCGTCTACCTTTTTGTTTAATAAGAATATTGAAACAGAAGGACAATATCAGTCACCAGAACCAAGGACGTGTGTGATGGATGAATCTATCATGGTTAAAATGGAGTTTGAAGTTACAATGGGTTTGTATAGGAAAAGGGCGTGTCTGATTAAATGAATATCAAATATCTAAATATTGAATGAAGCAACTTATAAACTGTCTGGGGTGCTCACAAAAGCAAATAGTAAATGTTAAAATGACCCGAAACATGAAAGTGAAATATCCCTTTAACCACCTATAATCCCAATTAAAAATACATAGCATTTAAACTTTTTAGAAACTTCCACATGAAGTAAATTTGATAATTTATCATTTTTTAAAATAATTTTCACTTCCATTGAGAGCCCAGAACAACAGTGTCAGTCAGAACACTTTTGTTTGAACAAAAATAATACAGTCTTACAGCAATTTCAACCCGTGGGTGAGTAATATGACTTGTGTTTGTTACACAGTGCTCTTGCCTCTTGGGCAGTGTTGGAAAAAGTACTACCATTTTTTATTTACGTAAAAGTATCAATACCACAATGTACTCTGTTACAAGTACAAGGCCTGTGTTCAAAATGTTACTTGAGTAAAAGTACAAAAGTATACTTAAAGTACAAAAAGTAAAAGTACTTGTAAAAGTAGTTGTAGCAGATCTACAACCTCACAACGCGTCGCATCGCTTGTAGATCGGCTATTTTCAAATAGCCTATGTATAAAATAGGGCTGAAGTGTATAATGTATGTTTTATAATGTAATAATTTATATCTGCAAAGTAACTCGTAACTAAAGTTTTAAAATAATTGTAGTGGAGTAAAAGTACAATATTTGTACAAATTTATGAACATTGGAAATACTCCAGTAAAGTAAAAATACCTCAAAATTATACTTAAGTACAGTACTTGAGTACATTTACTTAGTTACTTTACACCACTGCTCTTGGGTCTTATTCCACATACAGTCTGTGAGTTCATTTGTTAGCCAATTTCTCTTTCAACTCAACTCAACTGAACTTTATTTGTATAGCCTTTAATTACTGTTAAAGAGTATCAAAGAGATTTACAGGAAACACACACACACACACACACACACACACACACACACACACACACACACACACACACACACACACACACACACACACACACACACACACACACACACACACACACACACACACACACACACACATCAAAAGGTCACTTTGAGCCTCAACCGGGCCAAGGAGAAAAACGTCCAAGAAGAAAACCTTTGACCGTAAAATAAAGGAAGGACCCCCTGGGAAGGCTTGCAAAAGAGGGGACCCCCCACCCAGAGCAGACAGGTGTGCAACATGTGCTGAGAGGCATGGACTCAAGTTCTCAGTCGCCACGACCAGTGGTGTAAAGTAACTGACTTCTACTCCACTACATCTCAGGGGCAAATATTGTACTTTTAATCCATTACAATTGTTTGAAAACTTTAGTTACTAGTTACTTTTCAGATATAAATTATTATATTATAAAACATACATTAACCACTTTAGCCTTATTTTATACCTAGGATCTACAAGCTCACAACGCATCGCGATGTGTGTGTGTGTGTGTGTGTGGGGTGGGGGGGTTTCACAAATCGCACATTAGGACTTAGCCTAACGACATTTTTCAGTCGTGAGATTTCATTTTTACTTTAACCCATTCAATCCGGAAACGCATCTGTGTAATTTGTTTTGATTTATTTGGCTATTAACAAAATAGCAAATATACAAGCTCATAGCATGGCTCAGAGTGCCGCGCTATGAGCTTGCAGTTCTGCTATTTTTGGAGAAAAAAATCATGAAAATGTGTGCAAATCTTTTTTAAAGCCAACATCTGTAACTGTGGACATTGACCACTTTAGCTGTGACTAGCAGGGACAACGCATACTCTGTCCAAAGGGTGTGTCCAGATGAAGGTGCCAGAAGTGCATGGTTTTCCTGTGTTTGAATCCAAAATGGAAATGCTTTCGTAGCGTACCACCAGACAAGACAGTGTAGCTGGGTGTGACTGCAGGTGCCCAATTAGCTCTATAGACCATATTCACACGGCGGCCATTTTGGAATTTAACATTGAAAATGCCACCCCGTTGCCTTGGAAACCAGGGTGGCATTTCATTAACTTAATGGCAATATGGCCGCTGTGTGAATATGGTCTATGTACAGCACAGCACAGCACAGCACAGCAGCCCCATTCCAAAGATACTAATGAAGGCTCTGTTCCATTCTGGTCCAACAGAGTCAGGGTGCTGATATTGTGCACGTTGGCTCACTGGAAACACTCTGTTACACCAGTGGGTCTCAGAGTGTGGTCCTGGGACTCCTCATGGTTTATCGAGAGGGTTCCAAATGGCCCGTTAAAGGTGTGTAACACCGAGAGTGTACAGATAAGGGTACATTTATTCGTGAAAAAGTTTGAGAACCACTGTGCTACACTAAATGGAGCAGAGCCTTGATTAGCATCATTGGTAATGCCTGTGAAGGAAGTAAGGAAGAGGCCCAAGTTCTTTCCAACATGGCTGCTGTGCATAGAGCCTATTAGTTTGGACTCAGGCCAGGTGTGATTGCCTAAATGAGCCACCACCCACACCACACTGGTTTATTTCTACGTAGGCTTGAACTTTATTTTGACTTTTTCTTCATTTATTTGCATTTGTATTCTGATATATTCGCTATGATAATGTATTTAGTTTTTGTTGATTATTTACATTTCCAAATTGTATACATAGTCATGTTCATAGACAGAGATATGTATGAATAGAAATATCTATATTTCTCAGTAAATACATATAAATCAATGTAAATGCATGAAACTTTTTCCATTACCATAAAGTGACATCTCAACCGTTTGGTAGAGGCCTATATTTAGAAAACTTTTGGGTCTACTAAAAAATATATAATTGATTGTTGTTACTATTGCCCCAAATAAATACAAAATGTAAAAAAAATAAAATTCCACTGCTTTTTTCTTGGTGTGACCTTTAAAGGGTTAATAATAGTTGTCTCTAGACAATGTGTTGATCTGTGAGCCCAGCACACCTGCTATTTATATATATATAACTGCTTCCTTAACCGCAACCTATGCTTGACTCAGTTCCTTATGCAACTCTCTGGTGTAAAGGATTCTAACACACCGGCGAATATGCGAATATACGCAAAATTCGGACTCGTTCCGAATAATTAAAAGACCCTTTTTCGCTTCGCGAAACTGATGTGGACGCTTGCATTGACTTTATAAGGTTTAAAAAAAAAACGTATTTATTCGCATGAAGAATTCGCCCCGGTGTGTAAGGACCTTATGACTGGTATCATTTCCATAGTGTAAAATAATACTAGTCAGAGTTCCATAGTTCTTGTCCCCCCCACCTCGACAAAATCTTGACCCCCCTCCTGACGGAGCCTAAAGTCACCTATGGTAGTAGTGCCGAGTCATGAGGCCCATAGGGCAGTGAGGCAGCTTCATGTACAAGTACACCCCCTGGTCATGACGCAAACTATGTCGCAGGGACTTAAACCCCCAATCCAACCCTTGATGCTGAATGCCAAGCAGGGAGGCAATGGGTCCCATTTTCAGTGTGAGTATTTGGTATGACCCGTCCAAAGATCGAACCCCGACCTCCCATAATCTCAGGGCGGACACTCTAAACGCAAGGCCACTGAGCTGGTACTTTAAAGATGATGCCAAAATGCTCCACTGAAAGGTTCAGGAAGTTGTTTTGTTCTGCAGCATGAACGCTGTTGATGTCATGTTCTCTCTAGTATTTATTCATTGTATGTGGCCATTTCCTATATGCATACTAATGAGTGTGGCATTGGAGCTGACTGCATACCATTTGCATATTGGTTGCACATTGCATATTACTACTTTTCTGACTTCATTCAGTGTTTTATTTGTACAGTAGGCCTATGTTTTTATAGAACGCATTGACTGTAGGCTGTCATTGACTGTTTTATTGTTGTTGCAATGGAACTATGTGTACCTATTCTTCAACGATCGTGTGTGATAGTGTATATTGGATGTTGTGTCTACACAGTAAAGTCCTCAGTGTGAAGTTAACTCTGAGAGTGTATAAATGGAATCAAATGTGGGTCCATTTGGTGAATGAGCACTATGGATTTGAATGTGTACGGCGACAAACCAGTTTCCCCTTTGGTGATCAATCAAGTTCATCGTATCCATGATGTGGAAGGGAACCACAGGGTCACCGATGGGGTCAAAGCCCCTCGGGACAAGTAAGATCTGGCGCTGTCGCATGTACTGCAGATCAGTTGAGGACAGTTGTAGACAGTTGAGTTCATTTAGTTGTAGTTTAGCTGTGCATTGCAGCTTTAATAAAAATGTATCTATCTCCCGTCTGTTCGTCAATGGGTGGTAGTGGCGGGGCGCTTCCGGGGGAAAGCTTGATTACACTCGATGCAAACAGGATGTAAACGGGGAAATAAAATGGCATTCAGGCACAGACGGGGTTAAAACACATATCTATTGAACCATACGGACTAATACAGTGGACAAGGGTTCCGAATGTCGAGTTAACATCCGTGGCTACAGGGTCAGCGCATTATATGGGTTTTTTTGTACATGTACGGAGAAGTACGGGCTTTGCGCGCGGAAGTCTAGTGATTTTTAGGGGGTAGAGACCAAGACTATCATAGATACGAAAGTAAAAGTCAGACTAGATCAAATACATCTATGATGGATTGACAGTGCTACTTGTCAACCAGTCCCTCTGAACACCAGGGTCTAATGGAAGAGTATAGGGGACCACCTGCAACCATTGCAGATGTACTAGTAATATTGTATTAACTTGTGCTAACATGTTTTATTCATTAAATTAAGTTCCGAACTGCTACTTTAAAATACATATAAATATTAATTTAATCAATAGTATCATGACCTTTTGGACAGTGGTGGAAAAAGTACTCACATTTCTTACTTAAGTAAAAGTATCAATACTGCATTGTAGAAATACACTGTTACAAGTAAAAGTCCGGAATTCAAAATTAACTTGAGTAAAAGTACAAAGGTATTGGTATCAAAATGTACTTAAAGTACCAAAAATGTTTGAAAATAGCACATCTACAAGCTCACAACGCTTCGCGACGCGTATTTTCAAATAGCCTATGTGTAAAATAGGGCTGAATTGGTTAATGTATGTTTTATAACATAATAATTTATATCTGAAAAGTAACTAGTAACTAAAGTTTTCAAATAACTGTAGCGGAGTAAAAGTACAATATTTGCCTCTGAGATGTAGTGGAGTAAAAGTAGAAGTATTGAAAATAGGAAATACTCCAGTAAAGTAAAAGTACCTCAAAATTGTACAGTACTTGAGTAAATGTACTTAGTTACTTTACACCACTGCTTTTGGACACTAGTGTTGCTCGACCAAAAGACATGTTTCAGTCCGACTCACATAACAGGCAACAAATTACCTCTAATGCTTGTGTACAATATCAACACATCAGTATACAGCAGGAATTCAAGCCAGGCAGAGACAGCAAATGACTTGAAGAGGCTGTCTATCATTTCACTCACTGTAAAGCTGCAGTCCATTCCATTCCATGATGCCAGGTTCACTCATGTCAAGCTGATGTGGTTGTTATTTGAACTGTAGCAAAGTGGATTTTCATTTTATGATATTTCATCCCTCATTCTGTCATTTGGTCTCTGTCACTTGCTTAATTGTTTGCCATTACTTCTGGAGTTGGACGTGCTGGAATTGTAATTATTCTCTATCGATTGGTGGGCGATGTGCACAGATTGATGAAAACCAACTTTGACAAGTGTAATTCAGCTGGCCGCTGGGCGCGGCGGGGACAACAAACCCTGCCAAAGATCACGTCTAATCTGCTCTAGACAGTGCAGACTCGCCAGGGGTGTAATTATACTTCTAATATGATTTCTAAATTATTTTTCGATGCCCCATATCGCCCGGCCATACCCTACCCACCCACCCACCCACCAGCAAACAAATAGGCTTTTGGCCACCCTCTCCAACCTCTGCCACAATGCAATGAGGGAATGTTCATTAGTCATTTTAATGGGCTGGTGTGGGGAGAAGATATTAAAGTGAAGGCTATCAGCCAGGATGACGCCCAGAGACGACTGTTCCTCATCTTTCATTATTAATAAGGACATTGTTTTTGCTGGGGGTAGAATTTATATACAGAACAGCACACATAGTTATTCTAAATCCATATGCAAGTAGTATGTCCATAAACACAAGCTCACTTATACTGTACACTTGTATTTGTACAAAATGTCCTTTCATATTCCATAGGAGTAGGCAGGTTTATAGTGTAAACTTATAGTGTGTATAGTGTATGTACTGTATAAACTAGCGTATTGCATGTATTTCATACACAAAGACAATACTGTGAAACATTGTTTTCTCACTCAACAGTACAAACCAACATACGGTATAAGTGTATTATAGGGTAGCACATTTTTAAAGTTGTACAATGCAGATTCACAAATAACGATTTTTAGCAACCTCTGCTGGTCACTACCGTCACTGCATACAATTTCCGTAGTCCTCGATTACCCAGAATTCCATTTGTTTTCACCGGAAGCCGGAAGCGTTTCAAAAAGCGCTCTTTTAATTGTTTTATACTATCTGCGGATCGTTTCTCTTAGCCAGTGGAGCATTAGTTACCATGAGCTGTGCTTTCTTTTTCTGTTCTTTTTCGATCTTCCAATCCTACATTCTCTTAAAATCAGCGTGAGGTTCCTTTTTGTTATTAGCGCGGTAGTTCCTGGCCAAACAGGAAACCGTTGCGGTATTTCCTGGCCAAACAGGAAACCAGTGCATTTCCGCCTCCGTTTTCCGGCCAGATGACGTCATTTTCCCGGGAAAGTCCCCCCCAACACCGTTCAATACAAAATATATAAATAAAAGGCTTCCGGGGGTGAAATTCATGGAGTGGGTGTTGTGAAACTTTTGCCACTCACAAAAGATATACAATTTAACTTTAGTTTTTGTTTTAACGTTACCTAGTATTACTTTAAAGTGACAATTTAATGACTTTCAATACTTTTTAATACCAAATTGACAAATTGTCAAATATTACCTAAGAATCTGGTTGTGTTGTGTTGTGAACTTGACAATTCAAGGTACTTCAAGGTACTTTACAAAAGGGATTCAGAGACATAAAATGCATTTAAATAAATATGAACCAGTATTAACCACGTAAAACCTACCGGTGTCCCCTAGGGGTGTATACCATGTCCTCTACATTTTACCCCTCTATACCAAATATCTTCCCTGAAAACAGCAGATCTACAAGCTCACAATATGTCTGCTTCTGACACGTTGTGAGCAGTTATTTTAACCGAATGTTCACCCAACAGAATAGGGAGGCTATAGGGTTCATGTGGTTAAATAAAAGGTTTAAATACAGTGGAGAACACTTTTTGGGGGGATTTAATGTATTATAATTGGTCCTCACTAATGCTCATGATAGAATGGGACTCTGTGTCTCATAGGAGGGCTGTGGAACACTTCAGAAACCCGCCTACCAGTGACATCATCATTTTGCAGGATTTTTTATTTTTTATTTAGATAGTTATTAACGCGAGATCAATGGCTTCCACTATAGCATGCTAACTTTCAAGGAATAGAAAGCCTGCAGTTTCTATTAGCTTGGATTACCCATCGATGGTGTCACTGGTAGGCAGGTTTCTGAACTGTACACAGCCTTCCACTGAGACACAGACCAAGTAGACAAAAATGGCACCATATTATAATGATCATTAGTGAGGACCAATTATATATAGATAGGTTGAAAATGGGTGAAGTCATCCTTTAATGTAAAAGCAAGTCAGAGATAATGCTCTAAACCACTGGTTCTCAACCCCCCCCCCCCCCCCCCCCCCAAAAACAAATCATATTTGATCTGGGGACCCCCCACCCTGACAAGCAATTGGAAGTGTATAGGAGTTGAGGCATTACATTTAGTTTGACTCTGTTCCACGGATACATAGTGAGAAAATAGACTCTTTCTAGCTCTTTCTCCGGTACAATTTCACAATTTATTGGAAACAAGTATTATAGGTCGCATGTATTATTCATATTTTTTTATTAAAGATGTCAAAAGAGTCTCTCACTTCCAAGCTGCAAATGTGAACTCTCTCGTAGCAGTTTCTTTTCTCAATTTGCTATCAGTTTTCTTTCCTGGCTTTTTCCAGCATTTCTCCACTGTGCTTTTTGTTGACTAGATATAGCTTTAACCCCAACTAGTCCATACGGGAAGCACATCCCAAACTTGAGACATGGGACCGTAACCGTTACTACTGATCCCATAAACCAAGTCTAATAAACAGTACACATTCCGGGAAAGTGAAAAATCTGCTTCAATCAGTTTCAGATTGATAGCCTAAACTGTACCAACACACTGATGAAGAAAATGCAATGGCCACATGACTGTATACAAGTCTCCAGTGGTGTAAAGTAACTAAGTACATTTACTCAAGTACTGTACTTATGTACAATTTTGGGGTATTTTTTTTTACTGTACTGGAGTATTTCCAATTTTCAGTACTTTTACTTCTACTCCACTACATCTTAGAGGCAAATGTTGTACTTTTACTATAAAACATACAGTACATTAACCACTTCATAGGCTATTTGAAAATAGCCGATCTACAAGCTCAAAACGCGTCACAAGCTTGTAGATCTGCTGTTTTCAAAAAAAAAAAATTACAATTTTTTTCTTTTGGTACTTTAAGTATATTTTGATGCCAATACCTTTGTACTTTTACTCAAGTAACATTTTTAACACAGGCCTTTTACTTGTAACAGAGTATATTTATATTCTGGTATTGCTACTTTTACTTATTTCACTTTCAAAAAAACGTTTTGTATTTTTTCGTCTACTCAGGCCCCCCAGACAGTTTTTAAGTTGCTCGATTCAGTATTTAGATATTTGATATTAATTTTATCAGACACGCCCCCTTCCTATACAAACCCACTATAACTTCAAACTCCATTTTAACCATGTTAGATTCATCAAAAACACCCGTCCTTGGTTCTGGTGACTCACCCTGCCCTCCTAATGCGTGAGGGGGCCGTGTTTTTTTCGATTTTTTTTTTCTCCATTTATTTAATTTTATTTGTATTGATTTTTTTTTTTTCATTTTCCAAAATAAATATAAAAAATGTATTGAAAAAACACGGCCCCTCACGTATTAGGGTGGCGGTATGAGTCACCAGAACCAAGGACGGGTGTTTTTGATGAATGTAACATGGTTAAAATGGAGTTTGAAGTTACAATGGGTTTGTATAGGAAGTCAAACGTATTTTTGAAAGTGAAATATCCCTTTAAGCAAAACATTTGAGTACTTTTTCCACCACTGCAAGAGCCCTATTTTGTGTTTCAAAGGTAAGAACTAGTCATATGAGTTTAATTTAAGAAGTGGAGGCGTGACCAATGCCATTTTACTATAATGGGTGCAGTAATGTGCGCTCTGCACCAAGGTGCTATGCGGTCAAACTGCCCTGAATTAGTCATGGGTGTGTTTGGGTGTTACTTTAATCAATCCAATCAGAGTACCCGCTGCCATACCCTTTAAGTTCAGCGCAAGACGCAGTGCTACTATCTGTGTGTTAAGCGGTGAGAGCAAAGCTCACATTGAAAGGACCAAAGAGACAAGCTGCTCCCCAAAATATCTGATCTCCAAGCAGTGGCGTCCAAGCATTTTCCTAGTGTTGCTGGGTAATGAGAACCCATACACAGGACTGCCACGCAAGGGGAACCTCCAGGAGGGGATGCACTAATTAATTTAAATGTATTAATTTATGTTTTTAATGAATAAAAATAGCCGCCCATATTACACAGTAAAGGCATCTGCTATTATATTTATTGTTGTCATTTCCAATATATTATGTAGCCTATAGGATTATATCACCATAATAGTATTCATATATATATATTTCTGAATCCTGAAATAAAACTGAGGGAAAAAAAACATTCCGGGTGGAAACTGGAACGCTCGTCCTAAAACACACGCGGCCTATTTCTTACGAAGATCGAGGTCACCGGATTAGACCAGGGGCGAGGGTGTTTGACCGCTGACCAGTGTTGGTACCAAGTTTGGTGCGGATTGGAGCAATGGTGCCCCTCGCAAGTCTGCATGTTACGTTTGTGACATCCACCGACCACCGTTGACCCACCCTCTAGGCAATTTTAATATATAGAGCCTATTGAGTGAGAGTTCACAGAAATGCTAATGGTGCTTCCTCACTCCCTGTTTAATTATATGCCAATGGTCAATGCCCATGTGCAATTTCAAATCTATTCCCTTCGCACTGGTTCAGCATTGCAGTTATTTATTTATAAATTTTTTTTACCACCACCTAGCCCACACAGAATTAGAACATCACCAGACACTTCACCTTTCAGAACCTGGCACGGGAAAGGCATTACATGGTTTAAAGATGTATTTGTAGATGGGTGTTTTGCCTCCTTTGATCAACTTACCTTGATCACACTTCTACAGATATTTGCAGGCCAGACATTACGTGCGCTCTATGTTACCTCGCTTCCCTGAAGAGCCCAATACTAATCCTATCGATCACTTCCTCTCTTTTGACCCGATGGCCAAGGGCGCTATATCAATACTATATGACATGATTTACAATTTGAGATCTGCGCCCTTGGATAAGTTAAAGGCTGACTGGGATCATGGTTTGGGGCTCACGCTGTCTGCTGAAAAGTGGGACTCCATTTTCTCCTCCATATAAGTCCTCAATCTGTGCAAGACATTACTTATTGCAGTTTAAAGTATAGTTGACAGAGCTCACATGTCTTTTTTTTTTTTAAATGTATTTTATCCCATGATTCTTGTAACCCTTTTTCACCCGGTGACAATTTTCTAAGTGATCCTGGGCGCTACACTCCCCCCGCCAGCCTAGGGAGCCCAGAGCCGAGCTCATGCCTCCTTCAATGCATGAGAGCCAACTGACCTTCTTGTCACCTGACAGGGGGGAGTTTCCCCGGTTGGACGTAGCGCGTGGAAAGAACACGTTATTCCAACCAGTTCCCTTCCCCTCCATCAGGCGCCCCAGCTGTCATGGGGGAGGCGGTATAGCGACCAGGATTACTACATGTTTTTGTGAGGGTGTTAACTACCCTGGGAGACACAGGGAGAACATGCAAACTCCACACAGAGTAGGCCCTTTCGCCAACCCCCAATATATTATGTAGCCTATAGGATTAAATCACCATAATAGTATTCATATATATGTCACAGTACGTTTGGAGAACCAGTACGATTGAAGACAGAGCGCTCGTTTTTAGGCACGGGGCTCCTTCGGGGGGAGGCGGGGCTTTTCGAGACAGGGTTTATTAGCGAGGCTCGCGAGGAGGAGAAGGAGGATGCGGCGCTGCGAGGCGTGGGTTTATTACGCGAGGCTCGCGAGGAAGAGGAGCCTCCTCCTCCTCCTCCTCCTCCTCCTCGCGTAATAAACCGTCCCGTCCTCTCCTTCTCTCCTTCTCCTCCTCCGAGGAGGAGGAGAAGGAGAACGCGGAGAGGCGGGGCTTTGATGCGCCGAGCGGACCTGTCTTTTGTTGTTCCCCCCCACATAGCAACCAGGAAGCTAAGCTAGGGGAACCATAATATCTATGAGGGGAACGCTGAACACGCGTTCACACGCACACGCTTGTCCATGACGGAGGCGCGCCGATTTAGTGGAGCTTGAGGCCGAGGAAGCGCGCCCTCGCGCCTCGAGGCGCGAGTGCCCGCGCTGACCGGCCGACGCTCCACTAGTCGACTCAGCGCCGTTTGATTTGTAAACCGATAGGGACAGAATAGTTCTTTTCATGGATCACTGTGTGTGTGTGTGTGTGTGTGTGTGTGTGTGTGTGTGTGTGTGTGTGTGTGTGTGTGTGTGTGTGTGTGTGTGTGTGTGTGTGTGTGTGTGTGTGTGTGTCAGGGAGAAAGTAAAACAAAAGCCAGAACACAATAAAAGTATCTAAACAGTCCTGCTTTCAATAAACCAAAAAAAGCATGAGCGCGTGCGCGTGTGTGCGTGTGTGTGTGTGTGTGTGTGTGTGTGTGTGTGTGTGTGTGTGTGTGTGTGTGTGAGACTGTGTGTGTGTGTGTGTGGCCATATATGTTTGTGCACAAGCCTGGCTTGTGGCTCCCTCTAGTGCTGGGTGGGTGGTAAAAACGAGCGCGCTTTCTTCAATCGTACTGGTTCTCCAATCATACTGTAACATATATACTTCTGAATCCTGAAATAAACAAAACTGAGGGAAAAAAAACATTCCGGGTGGAAACCGGAACGCTCGTCCTAAAACACACTCGCCCATTTTTTCCCGAGGATTGAGGTCACCGGATTAGACCAGGGGCGAGGGTGTTTGACCGCTGACCAGTGTTGGTACCAAGTTTGGTGCAGATTGGAGCAATGGTGCCCCTCGCAAGTCTGCATGTTACGTTTGTGACATCCACCGTCCACCGTTGACCCACCCTTTAGGCAATTTTAATGTATAGAGCCTATTGAGTGAGAGTTCACAGAAATGCTAATGGTACTTCCTCACTCCCTGTGTAATTATATGCCAATGGTCAATGCCCATGTGCAATTTCAAATCTATTCCCTTCGCACTGGTTCTGCATTGCAGTTATTTATTTTATTTTTTTACCACCTCTAGCCCACACAGAATTAGAACACCACCAGACACTCAGAACCTAGCACGGGAAAGGCATTAAATGGTTTAAAGATGTATTTGTAGATGGGTGTTTTGCCTCTTTTGATTTATTTCAAGAAAATGCAATTTACCTTGATCACACTTCTACAGATATTTGCAGGCCAGACATTACGTGCGCTCTATGTTACCTCGCTTCCCTAAAGAGCCCAATACTAATCCTATCTCGATCACTTTCTCTCTTTTGACCCGATGGCGCTATATCAATATTATACGACATCATTTACAATTTGAGATCTGCGCCCTTGGATAAGTTACTGTAAAGGCTGACTGGAAACATGATTTGGGGCTCCTCCATACATAAGTCGTCACTCTGTGCAAGAAATTGCTTATTGTAGTTTAAAGTAGTTCACAGAGCTCACATGTCTAAGGCCAACCTTGCGAGTATATACCCTAACATAACCCCTATACCAGCGACAAGTGCAAGAATAACAATGCAACCCTCATTCATCAATACTGGATGTGTCTGCAATTACAACCATTTTGGGAAAATGTGCTCTATACCCTATCTAATATTTTACAGCAAAATCTAAACCCAGACCAATAGCGCTGCTCGGCACTGCTGAAGGGGAGGATCTTCCTTTGACGCGTACAGAGTGTCGTATGGTTGACTTTGCCTTATTGCCTGCTAAACGTGTTGTTCTGCTCAAGTGGAAGGATGCTGCCCCGGCCGTGCTCAGTCAGTGGCTTCCTGATATAATGTCCTGTCCTGCCTGTTTTAAACTGGAGATGTTGCGGTTCTCAAAAAAATATAGTTAAGACCTGGGGTCTGTTTATGACATTCTACCACAACACACAAACGACATAGTGTGGTATACTTTTGCTTTGACTGTAACACCAAACTACAACAAACCTAAAAATCTTTATTTTATCTGCTCTGATTATTTTTCATGATCCCCCCTTTTATTTTCTATTAACATTTTGAGATTGTGCCTTACAACTGTCCTGGGGATTGAGGGTGGGATAGGGGAATGTGGGATATATTTGTGATATATTGAATATTAAGATGCTATGTTAGCTTGCCCCTGGGCTTTGTCTAAAAACTGAATAAAAAGATTTAGAAAAGAAAGAACATTACCAGACAGACTTATCAGTAGGCGGAGATCTCTGAAAGTCTGGCTACACGTGAGACTAGCCAGACTAGTCTCACGTATGTGCTTCCTCTTTAAACCATGTAATTATAATGTAATATATTATTACTTATAATATATAAATGTATTTAAAGAAACACATAAATGATCAGATAAGGAAAAGGTCATGTCATCACAACCTTTGAAATATCGAGACACTTTTGTGATACCCCTCAGTTTTGAACTGTCTCAGCATGTGAAAGAACCTACCCATCATTTGAGGAGGACACACCATAGATGAGCGTTAACTTTTCAGGCCATGACCCCCCAAAATAATCATATTTGAACTGGGGATCCCCCACCCTGACAAGCACTGGGAATTGTAGGTGTTGCATTTAGTTTGACTTTAGTTAGACAAATATTTTGAAAATAGCGTGAGGCGTTGTGAGCTTAGCCTGGTAAACCCTCCCTCCGGAAATCTCATTTCCTTTTGATTTCAGAAGTGAGTCTAGCCTGAAGGCTTGTCTGGGCGTTTCTAGCCCGTTCACCAAATGGACGAGCCTATCAGCGTCGTCGCTCATCGTTCTGTGATTGACAGCGACAGTTGGCCAATCAGGTGGCGAATTCGAGTGAGCCTGAATGAAGCCGAGTGCAGCCTGAGTGCAGCCGACAAAAGACGAACGGCAGCCATTGTTGTTTGTGCGAGTGCCTTCACTTCTTACTTTCGTTTATAAAACGCTCTCAAACTTCTTTTTTGAGGCACGTAATTTACTTAATAAGATATCGTTTGGATAGAATGTAGTTGTTTAACTTCATATATGTGGTCAATCAATCATGACAGAGCCTATTTAAAAATAAAAATTCTGAGAACCGGCAGGGGCGGGATGTGACACGCATGTATCCGAATAAGGCAACCTATTTTGGGCATGGCCATCTCAAAAGTCCTGTTGCGTCACATTAGTCACGGAGGTGGTAAAAATGCACTGCAATTGGCTGAAGGGGAAAACGATCATTGGCTGAAGGGGTTGTCAGTCAACGGTATTACTCCCGCCCAACTCCAGCCCACAGCCAATATTTCAGAATGGGCGATCAGGCCAGACTCACTCCTGAAATCAAATGGAAATGAGATTTCCGGAGGGAGGGTTTACCAGGCTATTGTGAGCTTGTAAATCGGCTATTTTCACAATGTTTGCCTCTTTCTTACGTAATATTTGACAATTTGGCCAATTCGGTATTAAAAAGGTATTTACAAGTCATTAAATTGTCACTTTATAAATGTGCAGATACCTTGAATACACTTATACTGCATCTTGGTTTGTTTACTGTTGAGTGAGAAAACAATGTTGCACATTAAGCTAATCATCTGGGGACCCCCCAAAATAATTTGGGAACCACTGAGCTATAGTTCAATTTGAATGGCAGCATTCACCACATAATTAGAGACAAGCCTGACAGGAGTACAGTCAGTATAATGTTGTGCAACACAGCAGCCAGAATTGTGCAGCATTTAGTGACACAATGACAGCTGAGATACTGTATGGATTCTTCTCACAATGAACTGACTGACGCTCTCTCTCTCTCATTCTTAACTATGAGTCTGAGCAGGCGAAGGCTTAAGAGTGTGTGTGTGTGTGTGTGTGTGTGTGTGTGTGTGTGTGTGTGTGTGTGTGTGTGTGTGTGTGTGTGTGTGTGTGTGTGTGTGTGTGCGTGCGAGTGAGCCTTGAGTGCAGTGCTGGGTCAGCGCTCCAGTTGGCAGCAGCTAGAAGACAGAACACACTGCCATGAATGACCCAGGCTTAAGATGGCAGGAAAACATACACTCTCTCACGCACGCACACTAATTCGGCGAAGAGATGTGATGCTGGGGAGGGGGGGGGGAAAGGAGCGGACCCAGTGTATAGCCCTGGGGGACTCCGGTTAACTATATATAGGGTCGTTAAAAACCTTACCTAGTTGACTGGAGCCTCTCAGGGCTCTATCCTAGGCCCCCTCATGTTTTCCCACTACACTAAATATCTTCCAAGAAAATAGAAGATCTACAAGCTCACAACAACACGTTGTGAGCTTGTAGATCTCTAATTTTGCCAAATGTTATTTTGCTGAACGGTAAAGGGTGAAAGTACTTAAGTAAAAACAAAACAAAAAAACAAATCAACACAATTATCGAAAACAATCGCATCTCACAGGCCATTTTAGGGTGCCAACCCCGGATGGCAGCCGGAACGAAAGAGTGCCTAAAAAAAAAAAAACGTTGTGTGCATGGAGCAGCACCTCATCGTGATGAGCTGTTGGCTGAAAGGTGCGTCGCCGCTGTGTCAGCGACAGGCGGGTGGCATTGGAGGATCGTTCTGGCCCTCGTTGTGCGTCTGTCTCTCCAAGAAAGCTCGCCATCTTTGAACAGATCCTGCATTCCCTTTCACCAGCGTACGAATGTGTGCTGAATGTGAATGTCGAATATCGTGAGGTCACGTTAACCCAGTAAGACCGGGAACGCATCGGTGTCATGTTAAGATTTCTTAGGCTATAAAAAAAAAATAGATATACAAGCTCGTAGTGCGGCACTCGTAGATCTGCTATTTTTTTATTTTTATATATATATATATATATTTTTTATTTTTTTATTTTAAAGCGAACATTTGTAACTCAAATCTTTGCTATTTTTTAGCCAAAGGAATGTAAAAATGACACACCGGTCTTGATGGGTTAAGTGATGTGGTTAAGTCATGGCTGTGTGTGTTGTTGCGGGGGTCCTACATTTCCAGGAGCGGTGCCAGCGGGCACTGCATGTGGCGCTGCCCGCTTCATTTTACAAAACTCCATGAGCTCTTTCACTGCGTGGGCGCCATGGCAACAGTACTGGCTAAGATCCCCCCCCTTCATCCCACCACCTCGATACACACACACACACACACACACACACACACACACACACACACACACACACACACACACACACACACACACACACACACACACACACACACACACACACACACACACACACACACACACACACACACACACACACACACACACACACACACACACACACACACACACACACACACGGCCGTCAGAAGTATGTGTGATTGACTTGTGGTCCCACGGCCTGGAGGCCCTCACTGTGGGCAGTATATAATCAAAGCAGGTCGAAACGTTATTATCAGCCCACTCAATAACAGCATTAGGATCCACCGCCACCGCCACCCCCACGGGCAGCACAAAACGGAAACGACGCTGGCAGCCCCGAGAGAAAGGGAAGGGACGAAAAAAAAGGAACAAAAAAATCAAAACTGTTATCCGGTATAGCTGGGAATATTGTGACAGTTAGTTCCCTTTGGGCGAGGAACTAGGGATACTGTGGCAGCAAAGCTTTTTCACTGCTGTTTGAGGTTAAATTATACTTTTTTTTTTTACTACTGGATGAATACCGGACTTTTCAGGACATTTGAGGTGCCGGTGTGGAGGACGTGAGGACACCAATGACCTTACCGGGTGCCTGGAGACATAACTTTACAGGTAGGCTGTGATCTTAACCCTATACCCTAAACCAGGGGTTGGGCAACTTTGATGATGGGGAGGGCCACTATATTTCCACACTCACTCCAGAGGGACACATTGCATATACTGTCGGGCAGACAACTCTCATCTCTGTATTTTAAACTTTTTCTTAAATTAATCGCCATTCTATGTCACACAAAAGTAGAGAAAAATAGCCGATCTACAAGCTCAAAACGCGTTGCAGCGCACGTATATGCCCTAAACCCTAAGGTAAGTGGGGAACATAGAACCCGGGAAACATAGAACCTGGGGAACATAGGGATGACCCCTAAAGGGACATAAGAGAGGTAGTCACAAATTACACAGATGAAAGAGGTAGGGAAGTTTGCGCTCTAAACTCAAGCCTTACTATAGGCTGAAGACGGGCATGAGAGGCCAGTATTAAAGTCCATAAACAACAAAAATGCTAGCAAAAATGCTAGCCCCCCCTAAGGGAATTCATTAAAAGAAAGCCTGAAAGAGGAATCAGTACCAGAGCAACCACTCGAGGAGATTGTGAAGTGCCGCACCGGCAAACAACCTTCGGTCAAAATGTCCTCTCAGTACAGGGTTGTGTAGCATGGAATGGCCTTCCTCTACATATCAGCTGCAACCATTTGTGATCATATTTTAGGTTTATTTTTAGGCTATGTAATGTTATGTAAATGTATTTCACCGTTTGTCTGTTTTCTAATGTTATGTTTTTCTGATTTTATGTTTTGTGTGAGGACTGCGGATGAAAATTAGCATCTTTGCTAAATCCGGTGTATTTACGTTCATGTGACGTTCATTAATATGCTCTGTCCTGTCTAAATAAACAAATAAAGTAAGTAAAGTACATCACCGAAAAATTAACATTGAGGCTTTTTGAATGCAAAAATATGTTCCTTCACTTACAAAAGTGCAAAATTAATTTTTCAGTGTGCAAGCCTTTGTTGTTTACAAATTACGCAGATGTCCTTAAAAATTCCTTTAATTTGAACCCAAAGTTTCTGCATTCAGGATCATGTGTGAAAACAGTGATTGGACTGTCCTGGACCACAGTGGCTTTATTAACTGAGTGGCAATGTCTTTTGATGGAAGTATTGCTTATCGTATTCTTAATCCTAAACCGAAACTTAAAAACCCAAAGCCTAACCTCAATGCAAAGCCTAACCCTTAAATCCTCACTATGTAACTTTTTTTGTAATGAATAAAATGTATTTTTTTTTAATCTGTATGGTAGAGTATGTTAATACTATATAACGTATACAATGGGGGTGGTTGTATTTGGTCTCCCTGCTCTTCTATTGAGACATTTAGATTGTGTCAAAGGTCATGTGTCACCTAGACACAGGATCTGGCTCAAATTTTGACCTGATGGTCAAGATTCAATTTATCCTCTGAGCAAGCAGATATAGGCTCTATTTTAGCTCAATGGTAAAAATGTCAGCACTTGTGCAGGAAACAGCGTTCAAATCTGGGGTAGAAGAGGAATGTTACATATCACAGCTTTAATGCATAGCCTAACCTTAACCCTATCCCCAAACCCCTCAACAACAAAGGACAGCTCTCCCTTTTTGGCACACATTTCAGAATTTTAACATTGGGATGGCCTTAGCATTCCCTCCTTCCCTGTAAATAGCTATAAACTGTAACTATTCAAGGAATCAGACATGTAGTGGTCCTGGAAGTAAACTCGATCTAACATCCGTCTTAACTCATTCACTGCCAGGCTTATTTCAAGCTTGTTGATCCATATGCCAAAGGCATTATGGATCAAACGGAGAAAAAAAATTCTCCGTTTAATTTTTAACATTGAAGTGGATGGAGAATTAACTTTTTGAAAATCGTTTTCTCCTAGTTCCTTTGAGATAAAAAAGGAAAAAAAATAACCAAAAAAAAAAAAAAAAAATTAAAAATTTTATTTTGAAACGGCCGTCAAAAGACGTCATTGGCACTATATGAGTTAATCACATGAGCCTGGCATCCCTATATTCTGGGGTGAACATTTGGGGGAAAATAGTCAATTTTACAAGCTCGCGACACGTTGTGAGCTGGTAGATCGACAATATTTGGTGGAGGTTTGGTGCAGAGGGAAAACAATTCAAAATATTCTGCTTCAATTTAGATTGAATGTGCTTAAAGGAGAATTCCGGACAAATTAAGTGTTATCTTTGATGTCTCGTTACTCACCTACCGATGTGAAAAGTAGCGTTCTTTTTTTTCATATATTCCCCTGTCGTCATTTTTTAAACACCCTCCGTTGTTATAATGGGAGCCGCTGGGTTAGTGAAGTTCGTCTATTATAACCGATGCAATGTTATTTTTTTCTCTACTACGATTCATTGTAGAGTCTCATGATAGTCAAACATGCGCTGAAAATTCCTGCGAGCCTGCCGTTAATGGCGAACGATTTAACACTGGTTGCTTGTTTCTTCCAGAACCTGGCAACTCGTGTTGCCAGAATCTGGAAACAAGCAACCAGTGTTAAATCGTTCGCCATTGACGGCAGCCTCGCAGATAGTTTCAACGCATGTTTGACTATCATGAGACTCTACTATGAATACTAGTAGTGAAAAAAACAACTTTGCGTCGGTTATAATAGACGAACTTCACTAACCCAGCGGCTCCCATTATAACAACGGAGGGGGTTTAAAAAATGACGACAGGGGAATATATGAAAAAAAAGAACGCTACTTTTCACATCGGTAGGTGAGTAACGAGACATCAAAGATAACACTTAATTTGTCCGGAATTCTCCTTTAACCTGTACAGTCTAAGCCATGGCCTGTATACACAGACACTACTGTAAGGGAACCTGCAAAGGAATTTGAGTTATTTTAGCGCCAAATGTTTGGGAAATAAATGTTTCAATTATTTTTGTTTTGAAACTTGGATCAGTCAGTCAGTAATGTTCTGATTCTGAATGAACTTCAAGGAAAGGCAAGGCCAGGCTGTTTTTATTTGTATAGTGCATTTCAAAAACAAGGCAATTAATTGCTTTACAGTTACAGGGCTGAAGAGAGAAAAAAACAAAGAAGATTGAAAAGAAAAGTACCTCAATCAAAGGCAGTGGCAAGATAAAGGTCTTTAGTTGTGTTATAAAAGAAAAACAACACATGCAGGTCTCCAGTCAGAATCAAACCAGCAGTGGTGGAAGAAGTACTGACACTTTGTACTTAGTGAAAGTACACCAATACCACTATATAGAAATACTCTGTTACAAGTAAAAGTTCTGTATTCACATTTTACTTGAGTAAAAGTACAAAAGTATTGGATTGCAAATGTACTTAATAGTACAAAAGTAAAAGTACTCATTATGCAGAAGGTCCCATTTCACAAGTTTTCAAATGTATAAAAATCCTTTGAAAAGCGTTGTGAGCTTGTAGATTGCCTATTTTCAAATTGCCAAAGTATATAGGTCTGAACTTCTCGGAAGTGGTTTTGTAATAATGATTAAAATCTACAAAGTAATTAGTAAGTTTTCAAAATGTTTTGTAGTGGAGTAAAAGTACAATATTGATTCTGAGATGTAGCGGAGTAGAAGTAAAAGTAAAGAAAATTGGAAGTACTCCAGTAAAGTAAAAATACCTCAAAATTGTACTTAAGTATTGTCCTTGAGTAAATGTACTTAGCTACTTTCTACCACTGCAAGCCAGGGACATTCATTATAGCCATCGTATCAACCCTATTCTGGCCATGTCATAAAAGCCGAACATTTCGGGGGAAAATGGGTGTACATGGGTAAAAACCTATGTTCATGAAAAAAAAATGGCTGAACACGCGGCGCGTTGTGGGCTTGTAGATATTTTCGGTGAAGAGTTTTGGTGAAAAAGGAGGGGACCAAGAACAGACCCCTGGCTGACCCCGGTCAACCAAGTATTTACCGGGTGTTAATGGGTTAACCAGGGACTGATTGATTGATTGAATTTATTTGGTGATAAAAGGAAAGAGCACGTCATCACTTCCACACATGCAGCAGGCACGATATCACAGACGATACAAACACAATAAACCCTAAGGGCCCTATCTTGTGCGCCGCCTTTACCCCTTATGCCTAAACTGTATAGGCATTTTAAAATAGTGAAAATAGCCGATCTACATCGACATCATGTGAGCTTGTAGATCGGCTATTTGAACTATTTTAAAATGTTTTTCAAAACAATAAAAAAAAAAATGCCTATAAAGTTTAGGCATATTTCCATTGTGTTCCACTAAATCACTGTTTCCCAAAAACTGGGTCTTGTGGAAAACATTTTTTAAAAGCAGACTCGTTAACTTTGAGCCTAAATTAAAAAAATATACATATATATTTATTTTGCATTTTTTTCAGCCACTATATAATAATGCTGGTGTGTTTTTCTGCAGATAGATACATCCCTCTGGCTGTATTTTGGTTTTGTTCCACTGTTTATGTTGACATTCCACTGTTTATATTGCCATTCATCCCTTGCAGGGACTGAAAAGTCTTTGGGGGGAGAGGGGGGGGGCTCGGCTAGAGCTCTTAATTGATCCCTTTGAACTTCAAAGGGGTTGTGCACCGAGTTGATTGATTGGGCCATAGAAGTGTCAAACTCGTTACTGCTCTCTCTAATCAATGAACACATCAAGGACAGCAATCACTGTGATACCTGTCAGAGAGGGGAGGGGGGAGTGTACAGTACACACACATCTGAAAAGCTACCTAGTCTGCCTTTAATATAGCATTAAAATCAGTTTAACCACTTTAAAGCTACTACACACACACACACACACACACACACACACACACACACACACACACACACACACACACACACACACACACACACACACACACACACACACACACACACACACACACACACACACACACACACACACACACACACACACACACACACACACACACACACACACACACAATTTTGAAAAAATGTTAAAGGAAGACTTCACCCATTTCCCAACTTATCTTCATATAATTGGTCCTCACTAATGCTCATTATAATAATGGTACCATTTTTGTCTACTCAGTCTGTGTCTCAGAGGCTGTGGACAGTTCAGAAACCCACCTACGGCTACTAGTGACATCATCGATTGAGAATCCAAGCTAATATGAACTGCAGGAAAGTTAGCATGCTATAATGGAAGCCATATTGTTCTTGTGTTAATAAAAATATAAATATGTTTTTAAAATGGAAAAAAACAATGCCTAACAATGATGTCAGATTGGTTGAAAACGGGTGAAGTCGTCCTTTAACGACAGAAATCAACAAAATATTTTCAAATGTGGGTCTGCGGCCAAATACGGCCAAATATCAATTTGGGATCCTTGAGTCCAAAACTTGGAACTGCTCTGTAGAGAAACTGTCTAGAGCTGGGAATATTGTGACAGTCATTGTCTTCGGCAGTGGTTCTCAAAGTGGGGTCCAGGGACTCTCAGGGTTCCTTGAAGGGGTTCTAAATGGACAAGTCTGTAGCTCAGACAGTATACAAATAAGGGGTGTCCTTGAAATGTAAAAGTTTGAGAACTACTGGTCTAAGGGGATGAATGGTGATTCATGGTAAAAAAAAACATTCTTTAGGTATGAAGCATGCAAATAGAGTACTGAAGTCACACCCACTACGCCTGGGTCATGGCGTTATTTTTTTGTATTGGAATTCCCCCCCAAAAAAAGAATGTTCTTTCTTCTTTGGATAAATTAATAGTTTTTGATGCTTCATATCCATTTGAGTATCGCTGTTTTTTTTAAAATAATTTTTTAAACCCATTTAGACCTGGAACGCATCTGTGTCACTTTAGGTTTCTTTGGCTATTAAAAAATAGCAGATATACAAGCTCATAGCGCGGCACCGAGTGCCGCGCTATGAGCTTGTAGATCTGCTATTTTTTCAAAAAACTTTTAGGATTTAGAAAATGTTTAAGAATCGCCTCAGGTCTTAATGGGTTAATACAGTTGACGTGATCTAAGATTCCCCTATCGGAAATCCAATACAAAACATAACGCTGTGACCCACGGGAACAGCGCCCTCTAGTGACGTCAGACGTTCGGTGCTCTATAAACACTCCTGCCCCACACGTACTAAACTGCGACAATTCTGTCTTCTAACCTGCAGCTTCCCCACATCGTATCCAGTACCCGTCCATCGCTGTGAGTTCCAGTGTCCGGTAAAGAACCAGACTCAGGGGGGGGGGGGGGGAAGTGGCCCCAGCAGCCCGACACGGTTCGTCATAACCCTCCGGAGGTCGTGACGGTCTCCCGGTGGTCGAGGTCGACGACGGCGGCCTCGCGATGGGTAAGAAGACGGGACAGAACGCCGTGGCTATGAACTCTCCCGCGGTCAGGGAGGCTAAACGAGCGGTTCCCGTCGAGGATCCGGTAGCGGTGGCGCCCCCTGCAGACGAGAGTAAGGAGAAAAAAGAGGAGCCTCCGGACCGAGGTGCCTGGAAGGGCAAGTTCGACTTCCTGCTGTCGTGTGTGGGATACGCCATCGGGTTAGGAAACGTGTGGAGGTTCCCCTACCTGTGTGGGAAGAATGGTGGAGGTAAGTGAACGGAAGGGGGGTTTCTTCTCCTTGGTTGGGGGACTACCTCTTTCTTTGGTGTTTCACCCAAGTGGGCGTGGTTATATTCCTATCCGTAACCCACAAAAATGTTTTAGATAGGGCCCTAAGGGCTTTATGGTGTTTGTATCGTCTGTGATATGGTGCCTGCTGCATGTGTGGAAGTGATGACGTGCTCTTTCCTTTTATCACCAAATAAATTCAATCAATCAACTAGTCCCTAGTTAACCACTTAACACCCGGTAAATACCACAACCTCACTAAAACTATATGCCAAAATCTAACCCTAACCCTAAACTTAACCTCACAAAAACTATACCTAACCCTAACCTCACTAAAACTATGCCTAAACCTAACCTTAAACCTAACCTTAACCTCACTAAAACTATGGCTAAACCTAACCTTAACCTCACAGAAACTATGCCTAAACCTAACCTCAAAATCACACTCACGTGGGCAAAACACCGGCCCACGTTTCGGCCCAATTGGAAAGGAAATTAGAAGGAAAAGAATAAAAGACAAAAATATTTATGTATGTATGTATGTATGTATGTATGTATGTATGTATGTATGTATGTATGTGTGTATGTGTGTATGTGTGTGTGTGTTCTAACTGTTTGTTTTCCGTAAAGTTAACGCCCTACTTGATCATACTAGTGTCACACAAAATCACCAAAAGTAGCAGATCTGCAAGCTCGAAAAGTGCTTGAACTTGTAGATCTGCTACTTTTGCTACTTTTAAATTTGAATCCTGAAAAGTAACAGTTTTGGACTTAGGAGGTTTCCACCCGACAGAGACAATATACATTATGTATAAATAATAATGTATTATCAAAGACAATAAAATACATGACATTTACACCTATGATGACATGTCCATAACAGGCATGTCAGGGTTATCAATGTGGTTAATTAACATTCAGTGATTAAAGCCACCAGATCTTAGAACCCAAACTCTGATTGAACAGTTTGTCAGAATGAGGAACAAGAGTTCAGTCCAGCCCAGGGGTCTTCAACAGGGGGTCCGGGATCCCTAAGGGATCCCCAACGTTTTGTTTACATTAAAGCACGACTCCACCCATTTTCAACCCATCTTCATATAATAGGTCCTCAGCCTTACTAATAGTAGAGCGGATAAAAGCAATATTTTGGGAGAATCGTTCACTTGGTGATACAAGCGTGAAACTTGGTACAGATCATCTTTAGAGGTCATTTATCGATTTTTTTAATCGAGCCACTTGAAAATCAAAGATGGCGGCCATTTTTCAAGATGGCCGACATCTTAGTGGGCAGTTAAGTGATATGATGGTTTATTTGGTGATACAAGCATGAAAATTGGCATGAGCAGTCTCTGTGGGTCACTTGACAATAGGCCACCCACAGCTACTTGAAATTTCAAGATGGCGGCCATTTTTCAAGATGGCCAACACTTTAGTGGAGCAATTAAGTTATATAATGGTTTATTTGGTGATACAAGCATGAACATTGGCATGAGCAGTCTCTGTGGGTCACTTGACAATAGGCCACCCACAGCTACTTGAAATTTCAAGATGGCGGCCATTTTTCAAGATGGCCAACACTTTAGTGGAGCAATTAAGTTATATAATGGTTTATTTGGTGATACAAACATTAAATTTGGCATGAGCAGTCTCTAAGGGTTGCTTGACAAGAAAACACTCCCAGCCACTTTACATTTCTATTTTCAAGATGGCCGCCCCCTGGATCCTCAAAAGATACATTTTCTCATAGAAATGTATGTTTTTTTTTCATTAAGGACGATTATACGATTATTATTATTATGCTAAAGAACAACTTTTAACACATCACAATATAGTTGTGTTGATTTGTTGATCATAGATAGATTAGATAAGAGTGAATATCTGCACTATCAGGGCACACTGGTGATATATCACTGCTGTTAAACTCAGAGTGGGGTTCAATGTCAGCTAATTGAAAGTTGGTATCCCAAATGCTGTCTAATTTACCCCAAAACAGTTAGATAGCCGCACCTGAATTGACAGGTTGTGCCAGCACGGGAGAGCCGAGCCAAGGTTAATGGGGTTTTAGTTAACCGGATGGTGTACAGATCGCTCAGGATTTAAATGGCATTGGATGAACGATCGAACTAAGTGTAGGGTTAAGGCACGAACTTAGTTGTATCCCATACATCAAAGTGCTTGGTAAAAGGTGGTAAAAGGATAAACCCTCGGCCTATGCTGCAGACATGGCAGAAGCCATCATAACAGTTGTGAAAACTAACTGGGACAGATGTTTAATTTGTCAGCAGGTCACCAAGGAAAAACTCATTCAGCCGAGTTTATTCAACAGAGAGCACGATCGTACTGGTTATGATACCATTGCAAGAAATGTTCCATTATTTCATAAGATCAATGCTCTGCCTATCTTACTTAGTCCAACCCGACTAGATGAAGGTGATGGCATAGAAAGCACATCGACAAGAAACAGAGCAAAATATAATTCAAGCTGTAAACTTAGGTTTAACAACACAGAGCTGGAAAGGGCCCAAAAGAGAGCATCTACATCTGCTGAAGACACTGAAGATACCAAAGATATCCATGTCAAGAGGCCAAGAAGATCTAATGTATGACCGGTCCAGCGATGTCACAACTGTGAACGAGGCCAGGCTTGATCTCTTTGCCAGAAAGCAAAGACAATATGACTTGATCCCACCAACTCAAGCAGCACTCAAAGAGCATGCCAAACATGCTTCTTATGAGGCTGGATACGTGTGGGGACAGGCATTGAAGCGACATCCACAAATGCCGAGCCCATCTGACTGGGGATGGGTGGAACAGGACGAGAAGTGGAAAGTCTTCTGGACTCCACTTCCACCTATTGCGGAGAGTTGTTGGGAGTTGACCAAATGTGGGTGCTCCAAGGCATGTACTGGAAGGTGTAACTGCTTCAGATATGGACTCAGTTTCACATGCCTATGTAGTTGCCCCTGCTAGAACCTATTTGCATGTTTATTTTATTTTTATTATTCCCTGTTGTCCTCTGTGTTTTCAAGTGGAGGCCTATGGCTCGGCTTCCCCTCGTCACATCGACGCATCATGTTTTACTTTTTATCTAGTCTATTACTGTGTAATTTTCAGTTGTTACTTTGTAACATTGCTTCCACTGCCTTCCACTGCCATATCTAACAGTGAAGCACATTTTCAGTTTAGTTCCTTAGTATCGTTTGTCATGGTTCCGTGGCTATTGCCATTCAGTATTAGCCATTACTCATAATTTTGGAGCACTGTCCGTTCAGCACCACAACTGTGCTTATCAGCACCACAACTGTGCTAATTTATTCATCTTATTTTTTGTTTCCCCACCCCTTAGTATTTATTTGACACATGTAATGGCTGTTAGTTTAAAAAAGTTAGTAGTTTATATCCTCCCTTGTGACTGTTACCTTGTCGTGGTAAGGGAGCTTGTTTAGGCCTACCTCAGTGAACCCTGAGAGCTATGCCGGTGGGAGGCAACTCCTGACAGGTCTTACCAAACTGGACAGGTCGTGGGCGAGGAGTCAGACAAAACACAGTCAAACAACCTCTCTTGACAGAGCTTTTTGAGGAACCCAATACATTTCTATGAGAAAAGGTATCATTTAAAGATTGACATCTTGAAATTTCAAGTGGCTGTGGGCGGTTTCTTGTCAAATGACCTTTTGAGACGGCTCATGGCAATTTTCATGCTTGTATCACCAACTAAATGATTTCTTAAGCTTAACTAGTCCACTAAGGTGGTGGCCATCTTGAAAAATGGCCGCCATCTTGACATTTCAAGTAGCTGTGGGTGGCTTATTGTCAAGTGACCCACAGAGACTGCTCATGCCAATTTTCATGCTTGTATCACCAAATGAACCATTATATAACTTAAATGCTCCACTAAAGTGTTGGCCATCTTGAAAAATGGCCGCCATCTTGAAATTTCAAGTAGCTGTGGGTGGCCTATTGTCAAGTGACCCACAGAGACTGCTCATGCCAATTTTCATGCTTGTATCACCAAATGAACCATTATATAACTTAAATGCTCCACTAAAGTGTTGGCCATCTTGAAAAATGGCCGCCATCTTGAAATTTCAAGTAGCTGTGGGTGGCCTATTGTCAAGTGACCCACAGAGACTGCTCATGCCAATTTTCATGCTTGTATCACCAAATAAACCATCATATCACTTAACTGCCCACTAAGGTATCGGCCATCTTGAAAAATGGCCGCCATCTTGGATTTTTGAGTGGCTCGATTAAAAAAGTCAAAGAGTTGACCTAAAGGAATGTTCATGCCAATTTTCACGCTTGTATCACAAAGTGAACGATTGTTCCTACTATCCGCTCTACTATAACGCTCATTATGAGATGGCACCATTTGTGTCTGCCCTGTCTGTGTCTCAGAGGAGGGCTGTGGATGTTTCAGAAACCTGCCTACCAGTGACATCATCGATGGGGAATCCAAGCTAATAGAAACGGCAGGCTTTCTATCCCTGGAAAGTTAGCGTGCTATAATGGAAGCCATTGTTCACACGTTAATAAAAATCCAAAAAAATGTTTAAAAAAAGAAAGAAAATGCCTAATGATGATGTCACTGGTAGGCAGGTTTCTGAAGTTTTTTTTTACCATTTTTATCATGAGTATTTCTTCACCAATTATATGAAGATAGGTTGAAAATGGGTGAAGTCGTCCTTTGAACCCTGTAGCATCCCCATTCTGAGGGGAACAATAGCCGAAAATAGGGAAGAGGTTGGTGTACAGGGACAAAAGAGCAGACCAAAGGTCAAGTTTACTAGGCATTGAGGGTTTAAGTGGTTAAATGTCTGAAAATACACATTAACATGAATCCAACACTGATGATAGTGCTGTCAAACAAGTCTATGAAGTTATCTATGAAATCTATGAAAAAAGCAACACAATGTTATACAACATGTAGAGCTTCAACTCTCAACCAGTGGTGGAAAAAGTACTCAAATTCTTTACTTAAGTAAAAGTACCAATACTGCAATATAAAAATACTCTGTTACAAGTAAAAGTCCAGAATTAAAAATTTACTTGAGTAAAAGTACAAAAGTATTGGCATCAAAATGTACTTAAAGTACCAAAAGTAAAAGTACTAAATATTTGAAAATAGCCGATCTACAAGCTCCCAACGCGTCGCGATGCGACGCGTTGGGAGCTTGTAGATCTGCTATTTTCAAATAGCCTATGTATGAAATAGGGCTAAAGTGGTTAATGTGTGTTTTATAATGTAATAATTTATATCTGAAAAGTAACTAGTAACTAAAGTTTTCAAATAATTGTAGTGGAGTAAAAGTACAATATTTGCCTCTGAGATGTAGTGGAGTAGAAGTAAAAGTATAGACAACTGGAAATACTCCAGTAAAGTAAAAGTACCTCAAAATTGTACTTAAGTACAGTACTTGAGTAAATGTACTTAGTTACTTTACACCACTGCTCTCAACCTTAGCTTCATCTCTCTCTCAGCTAAGGGGTCCTAAAGACCCCTGATCCAGTCTGTTGGACTGTTATTCTGTTTGAGGGCAAAAGAACCCAAACATAGACACAGGCACAGACAAACAGACACACAGCTGTCCCATGCACTGACTCCATACTGCATAAGAACATTATATATTATAGATTGGAAAACCAATAACATGATCTGTTGGTTTGCTCCAGATGACCTTGCCGCGCCACAACATCACAATATCCGCTGTGAAAAGGGTCCATAAAGCCCGGTTTATACTACATACAAATCTACATACAAATCCTATATTAAAATTGCCTTAAGGGAGGACCACGTTGTCACGCTCATGTCACCAAAAATAAATGTTTTGGCAAGACCCCTGCGTATTATTCACACATTTGGGTGCAGCGTGCGTCCGCCCCATACACACCCATTACACAGATAGTGAGTGCAGGGAGTAGTGCTTAAAGGGATGGTTCCCCCCCCAAACAATTCCTATTGATTAGTCACCCCACCCATGGAGACTCGAATTCATGGATATGTTTTTGTTTTTGTCACATTCCTAAGCCAATAATTTGATGACCGGCAGGGTGACTAATCGATTTTTTTTGGGTGAACTATCCCTTTAAGAGTGAATGGCCCCAATTCACTAAGCAATTTCCGACCATATTATATTCTTACCGGCATTTAAGACAATTTTCTTCAAAATGTTGTCTTAAATGCCGGTAAGATCAAAATATGGTCGTAAATTTCTTAGTGAATCGGGGCCACAGATCCCACCGACATGACAGTCTTGACTCAATGTCAGCAAATGTAAAACCGGTTGCAAAGAAATCTGCTGGACTCTGACCTATGTGTGTCTTGAGACGCAAAGTGAGAAGTGTTGTTCAAACAGGTTTGTTTCTTCCATCGTGCGCAACATTTACATCATTCGATTACATTCAAAACCTAGAGTTGTTAATTCATTAAGACCGGGAACGCATCTGTGTCATTTTAAATTTATTTGGCTATGTTCAAAGTGATTTTTTTTTTACTTTGATCTGTGCTTCTGGGGGTCCCTAGAACAACATAGTTTTAGATGGGGGTCCGTGGCCAAATACATATAATTTTGGGGGTCCTTGACATGGAAACGTTGGAGCACCACTGATATAGCGACATACTGTTAGGATTTAGGAAACATTTTCAGATATGTATTTGGCCGTGGACCCCCATCGCAACATGTTCCAGGGACCCCCCAGAAGCAAAGATTCGAGTTACAAATGTTCGCTTTTAAAAAATACATTTATTCAAAGATTTGCACACATTTTCAAGATTTTTCCAAAACAGCAGATCTACAAGCTCGTAGCGCAGCACTCGGTGCCGCGCTATGAGCTTGTATTACATATCTTGTATATCTGCTATTTTTCAATAGCCCAAGAAATCTTAAAATGACACACAGATGCGTTCCCGGTCTTCATGGCTTAATGCCCTCATTTCATCCCGCCTAGATTATTATAACGCTCTCTCATGTCTCAGTAAAGGCTCCATACAACGCTTATGTCTCATGTCTCATGTCTCAGTAAAGGCTCCATACAACGCTTATGTCTCATGTCTCAGTAAAGGCTCCATACAACGCTTATGCTTGCAGTTAGTGCAGAATGCAGCTGCCAGACTCATTACTGGTACACTAGAGGTCGGCTCGGAAACAAATAACCCCAGTTTTAAGCTGATCTACACTGGCTGCCAGTCATTTTTTAGAATGTATTTGAAGATTTTATTGTCAACATTTAAAGCTCTCCATTGATCTGGCACCTGGCTACCTTGTAGAGATGCTGAAACCCTTATAATCCTGTCCGTAGCCTGAGGTCCTCTGACTCGGCTCTTCTAGTTGTTCCTAAGTCAAGGTTGGTTGACCAGACCAAGGGTCACCGGGCCTCTGCCATCAACAGCCTGCCATTTGACCTCAGGCTAGCTTAACTACTTTTCATAAAAACTCTTTTTAAAAAAACTATTTCTATAGGAAAGCCTTTTTAACCCATTAAGACCTAGAACTGTGTCATTTTTAGATTTGAGCTAAAAAGCATTATTTCACACTTTGGGCTATTCAACAATAGCAGATATACAAGCTCATAGCGCGGCACCGAGTGCCGCGCTATGAGCTTGTAGATCTGCTATTTTCGAAAAATCGTGAAAATGGGTGCAAATCTTTGAATATATATATTTTTAAAGCAAACATTTTTAACTCAAATCTTTGCTTCTGGGGGGTCCCTGGAACAAGATATTTTGATGGGGGTCCGCAGCCAAATACATATAATTTTGGGGGTCCTTGACATGAAAAAGATTGAGCACCACTGATATAGAAACATACGTTTTTCAGAAAACTGTTGGGATTTAGGAGACATGTAGAATCGGCTTCAGGTCTCAATGGGTTAATGGCAATAATTTGGTGCAACGGTGATGACGTTGGCCTAATTTGTTGTCACTGTCTCGTGTACTGACCAATTCGTGCAACAAATTTTCAAGTTGTTGCACAAATTGCTTCTTTGTTAATTGTTTTTATTCTTGTAAAGCACTTTGTGACATTGTTAAGAAAGGTTCTATATCGTCTCTGTCGGGTGGGAACCTCATATGGTCCAGAACTGTTACTTTTCAGGATTCGAATTCAAAACGTATAAAAAGCAGCAGATCTGCAATGCGGCACGAAACGACGCGTTTCGAGCCGCATCGCAGATCTGCTGCTTTTGATGCTCAAAAAGTTTAAATATGGAGATAGGATGTTTCTGCCCGAAAGCGACAATATAAATAAAGATTTATTATTATCATTATTATCATTATTATCATTATTATAATTATTATCATCATCATCATCATTTCAATACCTCATACCAATGAGGTATCTAGGTTTCTATATCCATACACAGATTCATAGATATAGAAACCTAGATACCTCATTAACCTCTGCAGTTCACTGGAGCGACCTGTCAGAATTGTGTAAAAATATCCCGTTATATTTTTATACGACTAGATTCTGCCAAGTCCCGTAAAAGACGCGCTGTGATTGGCCAGCAGTCAGGAAGCTTGCCTTCTCCAAAATGGCGCCCCGAAATACAGAAGCCTCAGAGCCGGAGGAGGCGTCTTACCTTTATATGTCTATGGTTTCTATATCTATGCATGCTCACAGACTTACCAAACTGTTCCTTCCGTCTCTGGTCACGTGAACAGGGGCGTTCCTGATCCCGTACTTCCTGACCCTGGTGTTTGCCGGGATCCCTCTCTTCCTGCTGGAGACCTCCCTGGGACAGTTCACCTCGGTGGGGGGTCTGGGGGTGTGGAGGCTCCTGCCTATGATGAAAGGTGAGAGTGGGTTACATACACAAGTTGCCACCCCCCCCTAGTGCAAGGGTTCCCAAACTTTTCAGGCCGCGACCCAAAAGCAGCGGTGGAAAAAGTACCCGCATGTTCTACTTAAGTAAAAGTATCAATACTGAAATGTAGAAATACTCTGTTACAAGTAAAAGGCCTGTGTTCAAAATGTTACTTTAGTAAAAGTACTAAATTATTGTATTGGCATCAAAATATACTTTATACCAAAAGTACTAACGTGTTTGAAAATAGCTGATCTGCAAGCTCACAACGCGTTGCTTTGCGACGCGTTGTGAGCTTGTAGATCGGCTATTTTCATTATATCATAATTTATATCTGAAAAGTAACTAAAGTTGTCAAATAATTGAGGTGGAGTAAAAGTACTATATTTGCCTCTGAGATGTAGTGGAGTAGAAGTAAAAGTACTGAAAACTGGAAATACTCAAGTAAAGTGAAAATACGTCAAAATTGTACTTACGTACAGGACCTGAGTAAATGTACGTGGTTACTTTATACCACTGCCCAAAAGTACTTTTACATTTTTACTTTAGAAATGTGCAGATATACTTATACTGTATGTTGGTTTGTTTACTGTTGAGAAAACAATGTTGGACATTAAGCTAATCATCTGGGGACCCCCCAAAATCCCCATTGGGAACACTGCCCTAGCGTTCACATTTAACCTCAAATTCTGTTCTATGCTTTTATTTCCTCCACCACTGAATGTTTTTTTTGCAGAATGATCAGATTTCAGATCGACGCAGACACTTCCCCCCCCCCCCCCCTGCAACCATACATTCATTAATCACTTTAATACTGGCCTCCTCCCTACCTACAGTGATCTGGGCATGTCATTACAGGCTGCAGCACCTGATTCGAATGCTATCATTGCATTGCATGCATTGAATGGGCGAAATAGGCGAGTTTATTAGACCTTTGAATGGGCGAAATAGGCGACCTACTTACCTACCCGCGATTTATCAGACCATTCATTGGGTGTTATCAAGACATACTAACCTACCAACGGACATGACTTAAATAGTTCAGTTTCGGTTTTGGTTTCGGACCATGACGGAGGCGCGCAGTCACAGTTCAGGACGGCAACTCGGTCGCCTTAGCTCCCTCGGTGGTCCTTCACGGGGTGACAGTTCGCCTGTGCCTACTCAGCGCCGTTCGAGTTATGTACCGATAGGCACAGAATCGTAAATATTGTTGTGGGGACTGCTCCGCCTCCAAGTAGGTCAGTAGCTCCTGATTACGCCCCATGAATGGTCTGACAAATCGCGGGTAGGTAAGTAGGTCGCCTATTTCGCCCATTCAAAGGTCTAATAAACTCGCCTATTTCGCCCATTCAATGCATTGATAGCACTCGAAGCCGGTGGCTGCAGTGGCTGGGCGGCAGTGAGGGGACAGTGAGGGGCGGCAGTGGCTCAGGGGTAGAGTGGCCGGGTACAGTGAACAGGAAAACCGCAAGGTTCCCAGTTCAATCCCGGGCTGGGGGGCTCCCCCCCAGAGTTAGTGTCGAAGTGTCCTTGAGCAAGACGCTGAACCCCTCATTGCTCCCGATGAGCGCTTTGGATGAAAGCGCTATATAAATGCACCATTTACCATTTACAGGCTAAACTGTTAAAAGTACAAGAATAGTCGATGTACAACTTTGTGGTCCCACAAAAAGTGGGAACTTTTTATAAACTTGTAGTTTTATTTATTTTTATTAAATGATGCCTTTGGCTGGGTGATATGTAGCCGGTCTGGGCCTACTTTTCAGCAGACCCTCGCTACGACTCTGCGTTGTGTTGTGCGTGATGATTGACAAGGGGACTTGGGTTTTGTCTTTAGCCGAAACGGGTGGCGTATTTATTTCTCTGCATGAAATAAAGACACAATAATGCAGCAGCATTAACACACATGGACGTCTGCAACACACCAGTCTCAGTCTGCCATACAAACAACTGAGGGACTAGTATACCTTATAAAACATTCAGATATCAAATCTGTCACAATAGATCACAATACACGATATACAATTACAATTACACATGAAATTAATACACCACCGGCTAATTAGTATTTTTTAGACATGTAAATAAAACAATAAAATAAACACATAGTACAAAACACAATAGACCAAAAACATGGGAGCAACAAACATACCTGCATGAAATAAAGACAATAATGCAGCAGCATTAACACACATGGACGTCTGCAACACACCAGTCTGTAGTGGTAAAAAGACACCATTTAAAGGGTTAGTTCAGATCTTTTGAGTATTTTCGACCCCTCTGTCACATGGTACTAATGTTTGTGTCCAGAATCACTGCGCCGCGGCAGCCTACTCACGCACAAAATATATGACACAAAAAATAGTACCATGTGACAGAGGGGTCGAAATTGAACGAAACCTGCTCTATATGGTAGAAATAGGTCAACAATACAAATGACGCTAGTTTTTTAAATTAATACATTTTTAATGAGCGGCCCCCACCAAATCTACTAATCTACCGGAACTACTTCATATTCATCAAAACCGGACCATAACTCTGACCACAGGACTCGGGCAATCAATTAATACCTTTGCAACCACTACATTAACGGTAAAGGAAAATACTCAAAAAATCTGAACTAACCCTTTAAGCTTGCTGCAGGTGCTGTGTGTGAGTCCTCACAAGTGCTGCTAAACAGTAAACTTATTAAAAGGTTATCTAAAACACTCAAACCCTTGCAAAACAAATACACAGCAACACATTAGCACCATAGAATGATATTATAACCTCGTTTCACAGTTTAACATTGTATAAACAATGTAAACAACTTTTAGAACAGACATCTACCAAGAGCACAGGACAAACTCTCCTCACCTCAGTCTGCCATACAAACAGAGAGAGGCTGCAACGCAGGTACATGACGTCACTGCAGGAGGAAGTGAAGACTTCAAAATAAAAGTATTAGCTCCCAAAATGATCTTTTGTAGTAAACATTACAAAATAAAAGTGACAATAAATAATATTGGAACAATACAATAAAACGTGAGGGATTATTGGTGGAATGCATTCCTGTATATTTATAGACCTGCTACAGAGGGTGTGGGGGGGACCTGTGAGGAGCGAAATGAAGCTAATTATTGAGCTCCGAGGTCACCCCCTCTCACAGCTAATAACTCTCCTATGGAGACCATCTCTGTATTGGTTGCTGTGTGACACCCTTACAACCACATTTAAAAGTTCCTTAAATTGACGATTAAGACCTTTTTAATCCCTAAAAAAAAAGAAGAAAAAAAGAGATAAGACCATTACTGCATCAAAAGTAATCAACAAACTATACTATATTGTCATAATATAAGAAAGAGGTACAACTTTTGAAAATAGCTGATCTACAAGCTCACAGCGCCTTGCATTATGAGGCGTTGTGAGCTTTTAGATCTGCTATTTTCACAATAATATCTCTGGAACCATGTCAAACAAAATTGAATGCCTCTCCTACTGTACATTCCATGTGCTTGTCAGGGTAGGGGGTTCCCAGTTCAAATCTCAACTGGGGCTCAGATCAGATCTTTAGGGGTCCACACTGTTATGATTTGTGACATTGCCTCACATTATTGTGATGCATTGTGAGCTTGTAGCTCTGCTATTTTCAGTCAGCAACGCCGACATACGATAACGTATAAATCAGGCTTCCGTGTCTGAGGGTCCAAACTGATTGATTGATTGATTGATTGATGTACTTTATTTAGTAAGACATGAGAAACAGTACATGTATGGAAGTACAATTTGTCCAAACTGGGACACGCGTTTAGAAATCCGATATTGTCATGATTACATGTCTCTCATCTGCATTTGACGCCATGACAATCAGCTACTTTATCAGCTCAATGATACGAGATGCAATGTTTCGTGGTCACTCGTTCTGTTCTTTTCCATGTCTCATATCCTCTGGTCACGGCCTGAAAAGTTTAGGAAGGGAACCCTTGATCTAAACAAACAAATAAACAAACAATGACATTGATTCCATGTCATTGTTTGTTTATTTGTCAGGGGTTTATTTGTTTGTTTATTTATCAGGTTGGCGGTCTGGGGACCCTGCACTTTGGCTGATGACGTCTCTCTCTCTCTCTCTCTGTAGGTGTCGGCCTGGCGGCGGTCATTCTGTCCTTTTGGCTGAATATATATTATATTGTCATCATCGCCTGGGCGCTTTACTATCTGTTCAACTCCTTTGCATCGGTAAGTTACTCATATATTTTACATATCTGCTTTGCTGTCGGGCAGAAACCTCTTATCTCCATTTGTAACCTTTTGTGTTTTTTTTGTAAATTAACGCCCCACTTGATCATACTACAGCGTCACACAAAAGCATCAAAAGTAGCAGATCTACAATCTGGAGCTTATTGCATATCTGCTACTTTTTCCGTTTTTGAATTTGAATCCTGAAAAGTAACAGTTCTGGAAATATATGTTTTCCACCCGACAGAGAAGATATATTATATCATTTATATAACAGTATATACGCGTATATCGATATATACTAGGTTTGAGGATAAAGCAAGAGAGGCGAGGTTGAGATGTTGCAGAGGAAGTCGCAGAGATAGACAGACAGACAGACAGACAGACAGACAGACAGACAGACAGACAGACAGACAGACAGACAGACAGGCAGGCAGGCAGGCAGACAGACAGACAGACAGACAGACAGACAGACAGACAGACAGACAGACAGACAGACAGACAGGCAGGCAGGCAGGCAGGCAGGCAGGCAGGCAGGCAGACAGACAGACAGACAGACAGACAGACAGGCAGGCAGGCAGGCAGGCAGGCAGGCAGGCAGGCAGGCAGACAGGCAGACAGACAGACAGACAGACAGACAGACAGACAGACAGACAGACAGACAGACAGACAGACAGACAGACAGACAGACAGACAGACTCTCTCCTCTGAGGGTTTGATGACTGTAGTTGAAAGCTCTTTAGAACTCCAGACAAGACACTTGAAACATCTGATGATCTTATGATCTGATGATCTTCTCGTCTATGACACACACAGTCAGATTTAAAGCAGCGGTTCTCTGGGTTTAAGTGAAATTAGCTGATCTACAAGTTCTACTCTAAAGTTCTGAAGCTATTTTGGGTGAAGAGATTTTAGTGTTGATGGAGAAAAGTAGGGGGCCTAGTATTGACCCCTGGGGGACTCCGGTCTACTAGGGTTTAAGCTTGAGGACCCTCTTGAAAACGAGATGATAGAGAGTAGAGTAGAGTAGAGTAGAGTAGAGTAGAGTAGAGTAGAGTAGAGTAGAGTAGAGTAGAGTAGAGTAGAGTAGGTCAATATAATATAGCTAGTACATCTGCAGTGGTTGGAGGTAGTCTCTCCACTCTTCCATTGAGACATTAAAGGAGTAGTTCACCCAAAAAATACATATTTTCTATCAATAACACACCCCATATGAAGCCTTGAATTAATGTAGATTGTTTTGGTCGCATTCCTGAGCCAATAATTTGATGACTGGCGGACTCAATTGAGTCGCAATTGAGTTCATGGGGTGCATAATTGCTAGAAAATAATTAATTGTTTGGGTGAACTACTCCTTTAAGACCCTGGGTAGGACAACTACTGATTGACCATGTCAATAAAGTTATTTGAAGCAGAGGACGAGACACTATGCACTGCCATCTTTATTGTAGTTCGGACATGTTGTCTCTGTCGGTAGAGAGACAATGGACATAATACGGATTGTAGCTTTAAACGAAAGACTGTTTCTGAATGAAGGATCAATGGTGATAAAAGCAAGTAATGAAATAGAAATAGTGTGTGTGTGTGTGTGTGTGTGTGTGTGTGTGTGTGTGTGTGTGTGTGTGTGTGTGTGTGTGTGTGTGTGTGTGTGTGTGTGTGTGTGTGTGTGTGTGTGTGTGTGTGTGTGTGTGTGCGTGCGCGTGTGTGCATGCATGCGTGCGCACGTGAGTTACTTTTCTTTTTTTCTTTCTCTTCTGCACTGTAACTGTATCTCTTAATTTGTACGACTTTTCTTTTATGCGTCCCAATGTCCTAATTGTGTTTCCGTTGCTTGATGTTCTGCGTAAAGCACAATTGAATTGCCTTGCTGTTGAAATGTGCAATGCAAATTAAACTGCCTTGCCTTGCCTTGCCCAGGAACTACCGTGGCAGAGCTGTGATAACCCCTGGAACACAGAGAAATGTTTTTGCAACTACAGTCTGACAGACACCACCAACCTGACCAGCGCTGTCACAGAATTCTGGGAGTAAGTGTGTGTGTGTTTGTCTGTATAACTGTGATGACCAAATGTCCCCCAAGTATAGTAGAATTCGTAGAATATAGTAGAATATTTTTCGGCTTTAGGCTTACGTTTGAAAATGTCCCAAAATGGTAAAGAAAATGGTATTCATAACATCGCCGTCCTAAAACATTGATGTCCTCTCAAGTATAGTAATACAAATGGTAACCAGAACGCTCGCCGGAAAACACACTCACCCCCATTTTGTTCGCGGACCGCTCGCCCCTAGTGGTTCTTGTATTCTTGTATTTGTTTTACTTAGGTTAACGTTAGGAATAAGGTTAGGTTTAGGCATAGTTTTACTGAGGTTACGTTTAGGAATAAGGCTAGGTTTAGGCATAGTTTTACTGAGGTTACGTTTAGGAATAAGGCTAGGTTTAGGCATAGTTTTACTGAGGTTACTTTTAGGAATAAGGCTAGGTTTAGGCATAGTTTTACTGAGGTTACTTTTAGGAATAAGGCTAGGTTTAGACATAGTTTTACTGAGGTTACTTTTAGGAATAAGGCTAGGTTTAGACATAGTTTTACTGAGGTTACTTTTAGGAATAAGGCTAGGTTTAGGCATAGTTTTACTGAGGATACGTTTAGGAATAAGGCTAGGTTTAGGCATAGTTTTACTGAGGTTACGTTTAGGAATAAGGCTAGGTTTAGGCATAGTTTTACTGAGGATAAGGTTAGGAATAAGGCTAGGTTTAGGCATAGTTTTACTGAGGAATACGTTCAGGAATAAGGCTAGGTTTAGGCATAGTTTTACTGAGGTTACTTTTAGGAATAAGGCTAGGTTTAGACATAGTTTTACTGAGGTTACTTTTAGGAATAAGGCTAGGTTTAGACATAGTTTTACTGAGGTTACTTTTAGGAATAAGGTTAGGTTTAGGCATAGTTTTACTGAGGTTACTTTTAGGAATAAGGCTAGGTTTAGGCATAGTTTTACTGAGGATACGTTTAGGAATAAGGCTAGGTTTAGGCATAGTTTTACTGAGGTTACGTTTAGGAATAAGGCTAGGTTTAGGCATAGTTTTACTGAGGATAAGGTTAGGAATAAGGCTAGGTTTAGGCATAGTTTTACTGAGGATAAGGTTAGGAATAAGGCTAGGTTTAGGCATAGTTTTACTGAGGTTACGTTTAGGAATAAGGCTAGGTTTAGGCATAGTTTTACTGAGGATAAGGTTAGGAATAAGGCTAGGTTTAGGCATAGTTTTACTGAGGAATACGTTCAGGAATAAGGCTAGGTTTAGGCATAGTTTTACTGAGGATAAGGTTAGGAATAAGGCTAGGTTTAGGCATAGTTTTACTGAGGTTACGTTTAGGAATAAGGCTAGGTTTAGGCATAGTTTTACTGAGGATAAGGTTAGGAATAAGGCTAGGTTTAGGCATAGTTTTACTGAGGTTACGTTTAGGAATAAGGCTAGGTTTAGACATAGTTTTACTGAGGAATACGTTCAGGAATAAGGTTAGGTTTAGGCATAGTTTTACTGAGGATAAGGTTAGGAATAAGGCTAGGTTTAGACATAGTTTTACTGAGGAATACGTTCAGGAATAAGGTTAGGTTTAGGCATAGTTTTACTGAGGATAAGGTTAGGAATAAGGCTAGGTTTAGGCATAGTTTTACTGTAGTTACGTTTAGGAATAAGGTTAGATTTAAGTAGAGTATTACTGAGGTTATGTTTAGGAATATCTGGTGGCGACCGTTCCGAGGTCGCCGGATTTGACCCGGAGTGAGCGTGTTTTGGGGCGAGCGTTCTTGTATTCATACAAATGTGTGTGTGTGTGTGTGTGTGTGCGCGTGCGTGCATGCGTGCGTGTGTCCAGGCGGAACATGCACCAGCTGTCCAGTGGTCTGGAGGAGCCCGGCGAGGTGCGTTGGCCCCTGGTCGGGACACTGGCCCTGGCCTGGATCCTGGTCTACTTCTCCATCTGGAAGGGAGTCGAATGGACAGGGAAGGTCAGACTGCTTCTCTCTCTCTCTCTCATCTTCTCTCTCTCTCTCTCTCTCTCTCTCTCTCTCTCTCTCTCTCTCTCTCTCTCTCTCTCTCTCTCTCTCTCTCTCTTGTGAGCTTGTAGTTCGGCTATTTTCACAATATTTATCAGTGGAACCGAGTCAAACTAAATGTAATGCCTCAACTCCTACAATTCCAAGTGCTTGTCAGGGCCGGGGGTCCCCAGATCAAATATGATTATTTTGGGGGGTCGCAGCCTGAAAAGTTCGGGAAGCTATAAAGGTGATGAGTGATGTTTCAGCTTCAGATGCTTCAGGCTTGCAGAACAAGATGAAACCAGGCAGTATCACACCACAAGTTCTGAACTTCATCAGAATATATATATGGAGAATATATATACAGTATTGGACACATGACGTCACCAGAAGATATGAGAAAAAAGAACAGATGAGACAAAAGAACAGAATGCGTGAGAACAAAACATGCATCTCGTTTTCACTGAGCACAGACGTCAGTCTATCTGATAAAGTAGTAGTAATTCAATATATGTATGAACTGGGTCAAGCAGATCAAGGTCAGTCTAATCATGACAGTGATAAAAGGAAATTTCCAGAGCACATCAGCAACTTTCACAACATATAGCACACACGATAAAAACACATGGCCCTGAGGCTTATTTCCATTGTGGTCCTCTAAAGAAAAACACAGAACAGTCACGTAAAAAAAAAGACAACTACACATAACAGTGTAGCCGTGTTGCCATGTCCGCTTATTATAAGCTATTATAGGCTTGTTTTTCTGTAAAGTTGCTTGTAAATATTGATAGTTTTGGGCTTCTTTATGTTGCCATGTCCGCTTATTATAAGCTATTATAGGCTTGTTTTTCTGTAAAGTTGCTTGTAAATATTGATAGTTTTGGGCTTCTTCCGAAAGTGTTCTTATTTGGGCTTGCTGTCTGATGTTGTTTAAATCAGTGGTTCTCAAACTATGTCATGTCAAGGAGAAGGACTCCCATATTAGATTTGTGTAAAATGTCCCAAAATGTTCCACTTTTTCTTCAAGACCTTTTTGAAAATAGCAGATCTACAAGCTCACAACGCATTGCATCACAACGCGTTGTGAGCTTGTAGATCGGCTATTTTCAAATAGCCGATGTAAATAGGCTAGGTTATTTCTCTCGCAAAACCTGGCAACACTGATAACAAACTATGACGCAAGTAACAGCATCAGGCAGCAGCAGCAGCAACATTACAGTTTACTGGCAAACAGTCAACGTTACCACACTTTGTAGAGAGGTTTGCGGTCCAGTGTCCTACGCAGGATTACACCAGTCGGCCTCATGGTGGCGCTATAACAGTCCACTTTACGTTTCTGCCTCTAACTCTTGAACCGTAGGTCGTAGAATAAAAATGTCCTTGGATAACTTGGATCATGACGCAACTCCCCATATAGGCCACGCCTATATGGGCCGATCTGACTCATATGCCCATACATGGAGATCTCTGGCTAGATTTTTTCCGCCATTTAGAATTTTCTTCTAAACACTTTTTGCTCCACTTTCTACAGATTTTGTCCAAATCTCACAAATTGTTGGTACACATGATCTCTGGACCCATGTGATGAAAACGCATCATCTTGCTAGTCTTTGGCCGTAATTGGCTTCCGAAGTTAGTGGGAGGAGCCTATTTGTTAAAAACGAAGCTTATATCGGGAACGCAGGATCCGATCAGCACCACGTTTTAATTGCATGTTGCATGAACTCCAACGCTAATCCTCCCTGCATATTCCTCAGGTTGCATTTTAAGCAGTTTTAAAACAAATCTTTGCTTTGTTTGCTATCATAACGGATAGAAGGTGTGGACAGGCCGTGAGACTCATGCCAATGCATCAGCTTAAATTCCTTGACAACATTATTACTAGAACTGCAGATATCTGAATATTCATATATCATCAATAATATAGAAGCATGAAGGACAAGAACCAAGAACCAACACTTTTCCTTGGTAAGATTAGGTGGAAATACGTTTTCCTGATAGATTTGTTTTCCAGTACTCTGCTTCTCTGTATATGTCATAATGCTGTCTACATTCTTCCATTCTCTAATATTTGTATTCACCTAGAAAAAAACATACATTCTAGACTAAATTTACTCCAACTCATGGGTGATGAATTGAGCGCAGAAGGCAGAGCAAAATATAGATATATAAAAATCAATATGTTGGGGCGATTAAATTATTTTTTACAGCCGCGTTTAAGCAAGACATGCGTGAGCAGAATCACATTTGTACATTCTTCGGCGAGGATAATTGGATTTCAACGTGTGTGCTGAAAGCAGAGAATAAAAACAATTCCCCAAGGCCCTGGCCTTGATGGACATTAGCAATTAAATATAATCGTTATGCTTCAAAGGCCGGGAGCTACGCTGAACAAGCTCTGTGAAGCTTTTTAGGGCGAAGGGAGCCGTGGAAATATTTTATGAACTGGTGACGTTTTTTTTATTTTTTTTCCACTCATTTCGTGCGACATGGTAAACAATTACCATTGTTTTCCTGTGCCTTGGATTTTTCATGATTTAAGGCAGATAGCTTAATTGCTTGTAATAGAGAACCGAAGTCTGACATCACTGCCACTAGAGGCCGCTATCTCACCTGGGTCACAGTATTATTTCTTCCATTGAAAATACCATATGGTCTCACATAGCATTGTGTCATATAATACCTCTGTTCCAAAAATAAACAAATGAGCCCGTTCACAATGCTCCAGCTCGCAGCTCATTGTTAGCTTGTAGATCTGCTATTTTCAAATAGCTGAAATGTATATAGGGCTGAAGTGGTTAATGTATGTTTTGTATTATAATAAAAATCTGCAAAGTAACTAGTAACTAAAGTTTTCAAATAATTGTAATGAAGTAAAAGTACAATATTTGGTTCTGAAATGTAGTGGAGTAGAAGTAAAAGTATTGAAAATTGGAAATACTCAAGTAAAGTAGAAATACCTCAAACATGTAATTAAGTACAGCACTTGAGTAAATGTACTTAGTTACTTTACACCACTGGTTCTTATATGACGCGATTGTAGATGACCCTATGGTATTTTCAATAGAAACAATACTTCCGTCACCCAGGGGATAACGGAGTGACGTCAGGACTTCAGCAGAGAACATTAACTCATTTAAAGGCCCAATATGAAATATTTTTAACCATAGTAAAGACGGGTTATAACAATGTGTTTCTATGGATCTCGTCTTTGTGTCAGGTGGTGTATTTCTCGGCCACCTACCCCTACTTCATGCTGATTATCCTGTTCGTCCGTGGGGTCACTCTGCCCGGAGCAATAGACGGCATTAAATTCTACATCACACCAGACTTCAATAAGCTCCTCAAATCTGAGGTAAACACGCACGCACGCACGCACGCACGCACGCACGCACGCACGCACGCACGCACGCACGCACGCACGCACGCACGCACGCACGCACGCACGCACGCACGCACGCACTCGCACGCACTCGCACGCACACACACACAACTTTTTTAATTAATATTTTAATGCAGCACAGCAGTCAGTCATCAGTCAGTCAGTCAGTCAGTCAGTCAAACAAACAATGTACCTTTGTTTGAGTGATGCTTTGCATTAAAGGAAACATTTAAACTCATTTCTGTATGGATTTTCAGGTTATGATTTAGGACAAATCATTGTGTTTGCGTCCTGTCAGGTGTGGCTGGATGCAGCCACTCAAATCTTCTTCTCCTACGGTCTGGGTCTGGGATCTCTGATTGCCCTGGGAAGCTACAACACATACCACAACGATGTGTACAGGTAAGTACACAACACATACACATACCACAACGATGTGTACAAGTAAGTACACAACACATACACATACCACAACGATGTGTACAAGTAAGTACACAACACATACACATACCACAACGATGTGTACAAGTAAGTACACAACACACACACACATACCACAACGAAGTGTACAAGTAAGTACACAACACACACACATACCACAACGATGTGTACAAGTAAGTACACAACACATACACATACCACAATGATGTGTACAGGTAAGTACACAACACATACAGTACACATACCACAACGATGTGTACAAGTAAGTACACAACACATACACATACCACAACGATGTGTACAAGTAAGTACACAACACACACACACATACCACAACGAAGTGTACAAGTAAGTACACAACACACACACATACCACAACGATGTGTACAAGTAAGTACACAACACATACACATACCACAACGATGTGTACAAGTAAGTACACAACACATACACATACCACAACGATGTGTACAAGTAAGTACACAACACACACACATACCACAACGATGTGTAAGTAAGTACACATACACATACATAACACAAAGATCTGCTATTTTCAAACATTTGAGTACTTTTACTTTTAGTACTTTAAGTACATTTTGATACCAATACTTTTGTACTTTTACTCAAGTACAAATTGAATTCCGGACTTATACTTGTAACAGAGTACTTTTACATTGCAGTATTGATACTTTTACTTAAGTAAAACATTTGAGTACTTTTCCCACCAGAGCACAGCTATGTTAAGTAAGAACAACAACAGATACCAAAACAGTGCTTACAAGTAAAACAAACATATTTCTATTATCTATTATTTCACCAGTCTTGCTTCCCTTCTTTCTTGCAGTTTCATCTCCTTTGCATTATTTTCCTGTTATCCCTCCTCTCTCTCCTCCTCTCACCAGGGACTCCATTATTGTGTGCTGCATCAACTCGTGCACCAGCATGTTTGCAGGGATGGTCATTTTCTCCATCATTGGATTCATGTCGTACCTCACAAAGAAGCCTGTGCAGGAGTTAGCGGCTTCAGGTGCGAAACACGCTCGACCACGTAATGTTTGTGTACATGAATACAACATGATCCACTCTGTATTCAGATGTAAATGAGCCTGTGTGTGTGTGTGTGTGTGTGTGTGTGTGTGTGTGTGTGTGTGTGTGTGTGTGTGTGTGTGTGTGTGTGTGTGTGTGTGTGTGTGTGTGTGTGTGTGTGTGTGTGTGTGTGGGGTGTAATATGTGGATGTGTGTGAGCAACAATTGTTAATCCTTGAGAAAGGGTACGGGGACTTTATATTATTATTTTACTTTAGGGTGTGTGTGTGTGTGCTGTGTGTGTGTGTGTGTGTGTGTGTGTGTGTGTGTGTGTGTGTGTGTGTGTGTGTGTGTGTGTGCGTGTGTGTGTGTGTGTGTGACCTCCAGGTCCTGGGCTGGCGTTCCTTGCGTACCCTCAGGCTGTCACCCAGCTGCCCATGTCCTCCCTGTGGGCCATCCTCTTCTTCTCCATGTTGATGATGCTGGGACTGGACAGCCAGGCAAGACACACACGTGACACAGAAGAGATTTTTTTTTTTTGTCGCATTGAGTTTATTGAGTTCATTAGGATCCCCATTAGCTGGTGCATAACAACAGCTAATCTTCCTGGGGTCCACACATAACAATATACATTTTTTAATGTGTTTCAGTTCTGTACGGTGGAGGGCTTTGTCACGGCTCTGATGGACGAGTTCCCCCTGGTGCTGAGGAAGAGGAAGAAGTCCTTCATCCTGGTGGTGTGCTTCATCTCTTTCATCATCGGATTCTCCAACGTCACACAGGTATTTGGCAGTGGTGGAAGAAGTGCTCAGATATTTGACTTAAGTAAAAGTAGCAATACCACAATATAAAAATAATTGTGGTATAAAATTAACACATTTTATTGATCCTGCTGGGGAGATTCAGGCGCCAAAGACAGCACAGCAGTTAGATACAGATTACAGGGCAAGGGGGGAAAAAAGTAGATACATGATGGAGAGACATCACAGTCAAGTCAACACCATCAGTAAAGTAGCAAAAAGAAAAGAAAAACACTACAGTATCTATGCTCAGCAGTGCTAGCATAGTGCAGGACAAGTAAAAGTACAAGACACAGACGCTAAGCATACGGTACTGAACTGTTTGTTTCCCAGCAATATACAGTAGGCTCTATGCACAGCCATATTGGAAAGAAATTGGGGCTCTTTTTTTACTTCTTTCACAGGTGTTAATGATGCTAATGAAGGCTCTGTTCCATTCTGGTGAAACAGAGTCAGGGCAGTGGTGGAAAAAGTACTCAAATTCTTTACTTAAGTAAAAGTACCAATACTGCAATATAAAAATACTCTGTTACAAGTAAAAGTCCTGAATTAGAAATTTACTTGAGTAAAAGTACAAAAGTATTGGCATCAAAATGTACTTAAAGTATCAAAAGTAAAAGTACTAAATATTTGAAAATAGCAGATCTACAAGCTCACGACGCGTTGTGAGCTTGTAGATCGGCTATTTTCAAATAGCCTAGGTTTAAAATAGGTTTAAAGTGGTTAATGTATGTTTCATTATATCATAATTTATATCTGAAAAGTAACTAGTAACTAAAGTTTTCAAGTAAATGTAGTGGAGTAAAAGTACAATATTTGCCTCTGAGATGTAGTGGAGTAGAAGTAAAAGTATTGGAAATTGGAAATACTCAAGTAAAGTACAAATACCTCAGAATTGTACTTAAGTACAGTACTTAAGTAAATGTACTTAGTTACTTTCCACCACTGTGCACAGCCATATTGGAAAGAAATTGGGGCTCTTTTTTTTTTACTTCTTTCACAGGTGTTAATGATGCTAATGAAGGCTCTGTTCCATTCTGGTGAAACAGAGTCAGGGTGCAGAGTGTTTCCATGTTGGCTCACTGGAAACACTCTGCTACACCAGTGGGTTTCAAAGTGTGGTCCAGGGACCCCTAGTGGTTCCTTGAGGGGGGTTCCAAATGGACCCATACGGGTGTGTAACTCTGAGAGTTTGCAAAACGGAACCACATGGACCCCGTAAGGGCAGGTACATTTGGTTCCATTTGTACACTCTCTCGAGTTATTGGGGTCCTTGAAATTGTAATGTTTGAGAACCACTGTGCTACACTAAATGGAACAGAGCCTTCATTAGAATCATTGGTAACACCTGTGAAGGAAGTAAGGAAGAGGCTCAATTTCTTTCTAATATGGCTGCTGTGCGTTGAGCCTATTAGGTGCTGCAGGCGTGGTGGTTCCACACCAACAAACAACACAGTTAGCATAGAAAACCATAGGAAAAAACAGCTTTCAAATATGAAAATGATAATGGACTGTTAGTTAGGCATGTGATTTGTTGTAAATCGATTAAAATCAATTTAAACTGGTGACAATTTAAATCGATTTAATTAAAAAATCGCAATGCAAACAGCAGAGGGCGCGTAAAAAAAAAGAAAGAAAATACCAGGATCTTTGTAAGAGAATTGTTTAAAAAAATAGTTTTCAGTCATTTGCTACTGTATTGAAAAGAGGATAAGAGAAAACACAGTAGGCCTATTGTAAAAAAAAAAAAAAAGAGAGAAGAAAATACTTGTGTAAGAGGAAAAAAAACAAAACAAGATTATTTGGTCATTTGTCTGGAAAATAATTTTGTGTGCAAAAAATCGTATCGTGAACCTAGTATCGTGAACCTCAACCTAGTATCGTGACTCGAATCGTATCGTGAGTTGAGTGAATCGTTACATGCGTACTGTTAGTACATAACAAGCTTAATGCGTTCTGAGTTTGCGCTGCGTCAATTTGCAACACGTTGTGCTCTCTTAGCCACTGTGTGTGTGCGTGTGCGTGTGCGTGTGTGTGTGTGTGTGTGTGTGTGTGCGTGTGCGTGTGCGTGTGCGTGTGCGTGTGCGTGTACGTGTACGTGTGTTGAACTGCTTTAGCCAAATCCGTTCTTCAATATTTTGGGTGTCTTAAAAATAAACTTCTACACACAAATTATACAATATCTTTGGGGTGGATTCAGTTAAAGCATTTAAAATGCGTGGCGTCTGTGCTTTTATGTTCAATGCTCATCTGCTCTGCGTCACCGCGATTAATTATACTTTCTTCTGTAAGTGATTGGTGTAACAAACACACACGCGCACACACACGCGCGCACGCACGCACACACACACAACTTTTCCTGGCACAAGGGAACAGTCTCCCCATGCTTCATTACATGTTGATAAATGGATTCCATAAAATCTCATGGTGTTTTCATTCATGCATAATTCATGGCCATAACGAGAGAGAGAGAGAGAGAGCCGTGATATATAAACATTGTGTGTTGTCTCCCCGGCAGGGTGGTCTGTACGTGTTCAAACTGTTTGATTACTACTCCGCCAGCGGGATGTGCCTCCTCTACCTCGTGTTCTTCGAGACCACCGCCATAGCCTGGCTGTACGGTGAGAGAGAGAAGGTCGTCGTTATGTCTGCCCTGTGCACCTGCTGTGTTTCATTTATAAGGCCCATTCTACAAAATGCCTTCTAAATCACTAGTTCTCACACCTTCAACATTTTATTTTTAAATGTTCAAAAATAGCAAATACGAGCTTGTATGTCTGATGTTTTTTAATAGCCAACGCAAAAGTCTAAAATGACAGATTTCCAGTGGTGGAAGAAGTACTCAGATATTTTACTTAAAGTTGTACAATGCAGGTTCACAAATAACGATTTTTAGCAACCTCTGCTGGTCACTACCGTCACTGCATACAATTTTCCATGTCCTCGATTACCCAGAATTCCATTTGTTTTCACCGGAAGCCGGAAGCGTTTCATAAAGCGTTCTTTTAATTGTTTTATACTATCTGCGGATCGTTTCTCTTAGCCAGTGGAGCATTAGTTACCATGAGCTGTGTTTTCTTTTTCTGTTGTTTTTCGATATTCCAATCCTGCATTCTCTTAAAATCAGCGTGAGGTTCCTTTTTGTTATTAGCGCGGTAGTTCCTGGCCAAACAGGAAACCGGTGCGGTAGTTCCTGGCCAAACAGGAAACCGGTGCATTTTCCGGCCAGATGACGTCATTTTCGCGGGAGAGTCTCCCCCGACACCGTTCAACAGAAAATATATAAATAAAAGGCTTTCGGGGGTGAAATTCATGGAGTGGGTGTTGTGAAACATTTGCCACTCACAAAAGATATACAATTTAACTTTAGTTTTTGTTTTAAAGTTACCTAGTATTACTTTAAGTAAAAGTAGCAATACCACAATATAAAGATACTCTGTTACAAGTAAAAGGCCTGTGTCCAAAAGGTTACTTGAGGAGAAGTACAAAAGTATTGGCATCAAAATATACTTAAAGTACCAAAAGTGCCATGCGACGCGTTGTGAGCTTGTAGATCAGCTATTTTAATATTGTAAAAATGGGGTTAAGTAATGTAAAGTAGCCTATCCATGATTTGAACATGCACGGTACATCCTTATCAGGCCTAAATTTACCCTTTAACTTCTTGTTTAATCTAAAATGATTGGATACACAGGTTTTGTAGCAATTTTGTACTGTTGCAATAGTAGAAATATTAGACCCAATTGGCGAATGTTCAAGCATGTTCTATCATATATACTGTACATTACTTAAAGGAGTAGTTCACCCAAAAAATGACTTAGATTTTTCAGTCTCCATTGAGTCTCCTACCGGAGAATTTGCCGGCCATCAATTTATTGGCTCAGGAATGCGACAAAAACAAAACAAATCTCCATGAATTCAAGGCTTCACGGGGTGTGTAATCAATAGAAAATCTGTCATTTTTTGGGTGAACTACTCCTTTAAGATCATTTTCCAAATATTTAACTTTTTAGCATTTTTAACTCTTCCTTATAGTGCCCAGTGTCTGCTCACTCTTCCTTTCACCCTTCTCACCTCTCCGTCTCCTTGTGAACCTTCTTCTCTACCTGTGCTGTAGGAGCGGACAGGTTCTATGACGACATTGAAGATATGATCGGTTATCGTCCCTGTGCCTGGTGGAAGCTGTGCTGGAAGTACTTCACTCCCCTCATCTGCCTGGTATGTATAGCATTGGTTCTCAAAGTGGGGTCCGGGGACCCCCAGGGGTCCTTGGGGGAGTTCCAGGGGGTCCCCAGCAAAATGTGTTAATATAGCATCACAATAATTTGAACCAATTTAACCTTTTATTCTTTGGCTCAAAAATAGCAGATATAAAAGCACTTGAGCTTGTAGATTGTTTTATTTAGTTGGGCGGTGTAGCCACCCCTATAAGTGGGGTTGGGACACCTCATTAGCTGTATTGTGATTGGCTCATTAGTACACCCCTAGCTGTATTGTGATTGGCTGACTCTATTGGCTGACTCTATTCAGCACTGTGATTGGCTAGCGAGACACATGATGACATTAATAACCTATAAATAGGATTATGCACTTCAAAAAAATCCATATTTTTTTGAAGTGAGCTTTTTGATGACCACTGTGATGACCACACCGCCCACTTCACACTGGGTGTGATTTTTGGGCGGTGAAACCGCCCCTATAAGTGAGGTTTGGAAAAATGTACAAATATCCTGCGCTGTGAAACCGCCCCTATAAGTGAGGTTTGGAAATTTGTACAATTATCCTGCACCGTGATTGGCCAATCACAATCTATTCAGGACTGTGATTGGCCAGTGTCACATGACACATGTGCATAGCCCTATATAAGAAACCATAACTTGAAAAAAAAACTTTTTTTTCAAGTTATGGTTTCGTCCATCATAAAGAGTGTTTCAATAAATGTATTTATCTTTTGTACATGATTGGTTGACTCCATTCAGTATTGTGATTAGCTAGCAAGACACCGCCCACTTCACACAGGGTGTGATTTTTTTTTAAATCGTTGAAATTTGTGCAAACCTTTGAATATTATGTTTTTAATGCAAACATTTGTAACTCAAATCTTTGCTTCTGGGGGTCCCTGGAAAAAAATATTTGAGATGGGGGTCCGTGACCAAATACATATCATTTTGGGGGTCCTTGACATGCAAAAGTTTGAGAACCACTGATAGGACCATTGTTGGCCAGATTTCGTGAGAGAAATAAGCAACGAGGTCTATGAAAACAAGGCCAAAAGAAGCGACAAGGCTACATGAGCACCTTAAACCTTTATACATTGGGCTATTTGAAAATAACTGATCTATATGTGAGCTTGTAGATCGGCTGTTTTAAAAAAAAGTCTTGGTGAAAAAAGTGAAAGACTTGAAATGTTTTTTAAGCGTTTTAACAACACAAATCTGGTACGGGTGTCCCAGGCACAAAAGGTTTTCAAATGGGGAAACGTGGACAATTAGCCTACATTACACGACATTTTACATTATCCTGCATCGTGTTTATGAGTGTGAAAAAAACAAGCCCAGAGTCGCTTGTAATAAGCGGACGTGGCAACACTGGGTATGGGACCATCTGGCCAGTCGATAGAACCTCCTTATCAAATTACCCTCTGTGGCGATCACATCTCTCATCTATACGTCCCTGACTGATATAGCAGCTAGACTGTATCACTTAGCCAGATCATTGCATCACGTCTCACTCTATGGAGATCAATCTGTTAGGCCTTGACAGCACATTAGTCACCTCGACATCGATCGATCAAGACGGCTTATGTATGAACCGCTTACGGATTCATTGATGAGTCCTCCAGGTTACAGTACCAGTGGCGTGCACAGACATTTTGAGGGGCAGGTGCTCAAGTAAATTATTCTTTTTTTTGTTTACTTGGTCTGCTCTTTTTCCCCTCTACACCTATACCTCTTTGCCAAAAATAGCCGATCTACAAGCCCACAACGCCTCGCAGCGCGAGGCGTTGTGGGCTTGTAGATCTGCTATTTTTGGCTAAAGTTCTCCTCAGAAAAGGGATGCTAGGTTTCGAGTGGTTATGGTAAAAAGAAAAATCATATCACATAAAGATTTGGCGGACCCCCTATAGTAACTCTGAGGACCCCCTAGGGGTCCCGGACCCCTGTTGAAGACCCCTGCTGTAAAAAAAAAAAAAGTTTTGTTCAAAAGGGCGCTTCTGGTCAAGAGGGCAAAGGGCAGGTGCTCTAGCACCACCTAGAGTCTATCTGTGCACGTCCCTGTACAGTACATCAGATCGTCGCTGATGTCGGGTGGAAATTCTTGTGTGTCCAAAACAATTGCTTTTCAGGATATGGAACAAAAGACAGATTGTGGTGCCACTGTTTACAGCAGTGGTTCTCAAACTTGTTCACGTCAAGGACTCCCAAATTGATATTATATTTTGCCGCGGACCCCCCGATCTGAAAATATCTTTTGTGAAGATTTTGAAGATTTGGGTTAAACAAAATACTCAAAATTATTAAAACATTTCCAAACACTTTCAAGAATTTTCGAAAAATAGCAGATGTACAAGCTCACAGCGCAGCACAAACACATGCAAGCTTGTATATCTGCTATTTTTGAATAGCAAACGTATCAAATATAAAGTGTTTAAAATTATTTTACTTTATTAAATTAAAATAAATTGCAGGGGACCCCCTGTTAAAATGTATAGTTATTATTATTTAGTCACAAGCTGATGATGTCAGGGCATTCCATATTTTGGTGGCAGAGTAGTTGAATGAGAACTTCCCTGTGTTTGTTCTATATTTGGGTGGTACCAGATCGTTGTCGCTCCTTCTAGTATCGTGGCTGTGAGTGTCACTCACTTTGGAGAAGTAGTTAGTCAGATATGAGGGTATTTAGGGCAATGATCAGTTAAGATGACTGAATTATAAACTGCTGACAGATTAATGAGTCCACCACCAAGTTCTATCAGATCTGGAGGCCCTGCTGCTGAGGTTGATTAGTTGTGATTGAATTGATTGCCTCTGTCTTGAGTTGATTTACAATGCCAATGTATTTACCTTTCTACTTAAGCCGTATCGGTTGAAAAGATATTAACATTAAATGAAGCTGAATCACTGGAATGTTATTATAGCTATTCTGCCATGATGACTGCAGTTTATACCCAGTCTATTGTTTTACTGGCTAATTGGCCAGAGTTCAATGGCCCTAGTTTATCAATATTTCGGTGTCTTTGCAGCACTGAAAGGTGCTAATCAAATATAGGGCAAACATGTTTGCTCATAATGCTCACTAAATCAATGTTCAGACCCGGCACTTTTTTTAATTGCAACTAGGCAAGGCATGTTTGTTACATCTTGTTTATCTTCTTGATAAACGAGCCCAACTGAGTGTAATCAAATCTAGCCTAAGATCGACTTAATCATATTCACCTCTGAATATGTAACAAAAGCACACAGATTATCATAAAGACAACTAGAAAAAGTGCTCCTCGGAGCACAGGTCTCCGCCAGGTCAGGTAGGTTATTGTGGGCCAGCAATGTTCGGTATTCACCAATCAGGATTGAATATGAAAGATCGGACAGATCCGTCTTGAGCACATGACCATTGAGATAATGTTTACTGATTTGTGTGAGGTTTGGACCAGGTTTGTTGGAGTGATATAAAAAAATGTTAGGTGGTGAATACCTTTTCACAGACGGATGGACGGACGGGGTGCAAAACATAGTCTAGGCCACGCCTTCGGCCTGGCGGAGAGAATAATATTCACCTGTCTACTACATTATTTCATCTTCACACGTGCAAACAATAATGCAACCTTGAGCATAAGCTCAAGAGCATGCTCCCTTCCCTTGCTCATGTCTGTGGATTGAATGGAGCAAAGTTACGACAACAACAAAGAGCTAGCAGTCGCTCAAAATTCCATTGTGAACATTGAGCAGCGGCAAAGATAATACATATTACGTGCACAATAGCCAGAGGCAGTATATTTACTGTAAAGCTTAGCCTCGTCCACGCCCTCCCGAGGAGGAGAGCAAGGACAGTTAGTTGTAGCGTTGCGTGTGTACTCGCCCGATAATGAATTGCTGCAACTTGGGGTCAGCTTGGGGTCAAAGCCATTTGAAAGGCAGAAAACGTGCATTAAAGCTGCACAATGTAACTTTTTTCCCCCATTGAGCTAATAGAGCCCTTGCTTGCTCAGGGGATGAATTGAATCCATCAGGTCAAAACTCGTGTCAGAAATACATTTGTTGTAATTTTTGAATACATTTTTTGAAGTTTTTCAGAAAACTTAGGTCAGGATTTCGAAGGCGTTTTTTTAGAATCGGCCTCATGGGTCTAAATGGGTTATTTATTGGACACACATGCATCATGGTTTACAGGGCGTGTTCACCTTCAGTGCCATAGAGATGACCCCGCTGACCTTGGGGAAGTACGTGTACCCGCTGTGGGGCCAGGTGATTGGCTGGCTCATGGCGTTGTCCTCCATGGTGCTGATCCCTGGCTACGTCATCTACATGTTCTGCACCACCAGAGGATCCATCAAACAGGTACACACACATCACGTCCAGCCTTGGATTTCAATATGCTTCTATTCGTAAAATAAATGACGCCCTACTTGAACATACTGCGGTGTCACACGAAAGCATCAAAAGTAGCTGATCCGCAAGCTCGAAACGCGGCGCGAAGCGACGCGTTTCGAGCTTGTAGATCTGCTACTTTTGCACTTCATGTACAGTAAATGGTTTCTGTTGGGTGCAAAACTGTTACTTTTCAGGATTCAAATTCCAAGCATAGCAACAATAGCAGATCTACAAGCTCAAAACGCAACACGAAACTTCCATGTGACTCTTCCATTTTGAGAGAAAACCGGCATAGACCGATGTTAAAAGTAGCTGCAGTCACAGAAGAAATCCTGAAGTCCAGATTAATAACATTCCACTTAGTTTTGCTCCTTTGTTGGTTTCCTAAGAAAGTAAGGATCAATTGCAGGTGAGTGCGGCAATACTCACCTGCAAAGGTAATTGATTATTGGGGTTATGACGTTCTGCAGAAATAGCTGATCTATGAGCTAGATTTGCAATCTTCTGTGAATATATTTCGTGTAGCGCCAAAACAGGAGGGGGCCTAGAAGCCAAAAGTACACCCTGTGTATGTCACTGATCACATGACCTCAATCAATTATCCAGTTCTAGGCAACATAGAGGGGGGGGGGACTTTTTTTTCTTTTCCACACAACAGCTCTAAGGTGTATTAAAGACATAGTTCAATGTTGAACATGAGTGGTCTTTCCCTTTAACTCGCCCCGACATATCCCGAGTTTTTCCCGAGTACCCTCAGTGCCAGCACGAGAAATCCCGAGTTTTTACTTTTGACTGGGGTCGCGCTATTCTGATTATTTTTCATGATCACTTTCGCTTCCTGACTCCTTCAGACTCACCCGGAGCCGGATGTAAAAAAAAAAATTCATTTCCGGGTCACGTTGTTTTTCTCCAGTGATTTTCGGCCAGAATAGGGAAAGTCACGTTTTTTCACACGGTATAAAAAACGAACGGAGAGGTCCACGTCTACTCTCTTTGGTCTGGGTGACGATCAGTCATCGTAGTCGTGTATCGCATCGTAATTTAGCCTGATCAACGATTGTCAAAAATGTCAACATCCGGTTAGGACCGGATATGACGTGAGCCTGTTTGGGAGGGGGCGAGTGAGCCAGCGAGATCATCAATGTGTCGATTTGTTGCTCTCTACTGGTAGAACTGTATTATGGGTTTAAAACCCCAATCAGATCATTTATTTGAATGAAAAATTACAAAATTACAAAATAAAAAAAAACGCAAATTTCTGGCACTGGGGGAGTACTTTATGAAAATACTCTTGGCAGTGAAAGAGTTAAGGTAGGGTAAGTGATATTTTTTTGTTTTTTTTGTTAAAAGGTTAAAGTACTATATTCTGATAGTAATCATTGCTACAGAGTGTTTGTTCAGTCACAGGGGTCTCTCCAGCTCTTAAGTAAACAGAATATAGTACATTTTCAGGTAGGTGACAAAATGTAAGCCAATCAGGAGAGAGCACTGAAAATGCATTTTCTGTTTAATAAACAGCTGGAGAGACATGGGAGACTCCTTTTACTGAACAAGCACTCTATAGCAATGAGTACTAATCATAATATAGAGATATTTAACACTTATTTTAAACAAAGTAAATCACTTACCCATACCTTTAAGTAAAGGATCTGAGTGCTTCTTCCACTTTTCACAATATTTCACCTCAGTGTTTCACCTTCTATGTCTCACCAGACTGACTATAAAGACAATGGTTCTCAAAGTGTCCTGGACAGGGGTCCTTCAGGCAGTTCCATGGAATCCCCAGCACAATATATTAGTTAATATAGCTTCAAAATCAGTTTAACCACTTAAAGGAGAATTCCGGACATTTTAAGTGTTATCTTTGATGTCTCGTTACTCACCTACCGACGTAAAAAGTGGCATTGTTTTTTTCCAGAGATTCCCCTGTCGTCATTTTTTCAACCCCCTCCGTTGTCATAATGGGAGCGTGGCTTAGATGGGAACGTGGCTTAGATTTAACACTGGTTGCTTGTTTCTCTACCTGGCAACACCAAGTTGCCAGGTTCTGGAAAGAAACAAGCAACCAGTGTTAAATCGTTCGGCGTTACCGGTAGCCTCTCAGGAACTTTCAGCGCATGTTTGACTATCATGAGACTCTACAATGAGTCGTAGTAGAGAAAAAAATAACTTTGCATCGGTTATAATAGACGAATTTCCCTAAGCCACGCGCTCCCATTATGACAACGGAGGGGGTTGAAAAAATGACGACAGGGGAATCTCTGGAAAAAAACAATGCCACTTTTTACGTCGGTAGGTGAGTAACGAGACATCAAAGATAACACTTAAAATGTCCGGAATTCTCCTTTAAACCCTACACACACATAGGCTATTTGATGTGGGAAAATGTGGAATATTTCCCCCTGGCACAAGATATTTTCTGATGGGGTTATGCGGCCAAATGCATATTAATTCAGGGGCCCTTGAGATTAAAGAAGTTTGAGTACCACTGGACCTGCTTCCTGTTTCACACAGCGTTGGCGGGTGATGACCACTGCCAAGCAGGTGAAGAAGTCGGAGCCGGAGGACGTCGTCGCGCACACGGCCAGCGTGGTGGTCGAGGACGCCGTCTAGCCGAGACCAGCCGGCCATGTTTTCATTCAGCTTCCTCTTCCTCTTCCTCTCCTCTCTGTGTCTTGACTTTTCCACTCAAGTGTCTGCTTCGAAACGCAGCATGGGTGGCAATGTACAATAATGTACTATATGTATATTTACATTAGTACCTCCTGTTCGTCCATACTATTCTGTTCATCCATATATTACTAATACTGTTCACAGTGGTGGAAAAAGTACTCAAATTATTTACTTAAGTAAAAGTACCAATACTGCAATATAAAAGTACTCTGTTACAAGTAAAAGTCCAGAATTAAAAATGTACTTGAGTAAAAGTACAAAAGTATTGGCATCAAAATGTACTTAAAGTACCAAAAGTAAAAGTACTAAATATTTGAAAATAGCAGATCTACAAGCTCACAACGCGTCGCATCGCGACGCGTTGTGAGCTTGTAGGTCGGCTATTTTCAAATAGCCTATGTATAAAATAGGGCTAAAGTGGTTAATGTATGTTTCATTATATCATCATTTACATCTGAAAAGTAACTAGTAACTTTTCAACTAGTAAGTTTTCAAGTAAATGTAGTGGAGTAAAAGTACAATATTTGTCTCTGAGATGTAGTGGAGTAGAAGTAAAAGTATTGGAAATTGGAAATACTCAAGTAAAGTACAAATACCTCAACATTGTACTTAAGTACAGTACTTAAGTAAATGTACTTAGTTACTTTCCACCACTGACTGTTCATACTATTCTATTCATCTCTCCATGAGACGAAAATGAAATGTATCAAAGGAAGGAAGAGAGCGATGAGAGAAGGAATACGTTTAATAAATTCAAATGCTGTGTTCAGACAAAACATCTCTACTAAGAATTGAAGAGTAGGCGCTCCAAATAATAATATGCTTTGATGCTTTGATCAAACGTTTTGATCCACACCCTATACTGTCAATGATTATTGTAGTGCATATAATATCTCTGTATGAGTGAGATGGACCACGTTCAAATCTTGAATTGCTGATGTTTGGTACAAGAACCAAGCACACGACGCAAATGTGAATGTGTGTTATCCACTGACTCGCACACGCCGTCCTCTTTACAAGCAACGTGAAGAAGACCCCCTAGTGTGTGCATTTAACCTTTTTTAAATCATGATTTGTTTTTGGAATATATATATTTTAAAGCGAACATTTGTAAATCAAATCCTTGCTTCTGGGGGGAGGGGGGGTCCCTGGAACAAAATATTTTGAGATGGGGGTCCGCGACCAAATACATATAATTTTGGATGGTCCTTGACATGAAAAAGTTTGAGAACCACTGATATTATAGCAACATACGGTTTTCTGAAAACTGGTAGGATTTAGAAGACATCTGTAGCTGTGTTCCCGGATTGAACGTGTTAAATTCAAAACATTTTCTCCACCTATATATTGTTTTAATGCATCTCAATCCAAGCCCGTCCATCTACACGTGCCATCATGTGACAGACTCATGTTTCAACTCATGTCACATCGCGACACATTGTGAGTTTATCTAAAATTTTCACTATTTTTGAAACAAGGCTTACGTGGTCACTTTTTTTGCCACCCTGTAATGTTTTAAAACAAAAATCTCTGAAATGACGCCTCTGGTTAAACCACTTCAACCCCGTGTATGTGGTTGAGTGGAGTCCCTCAGGGCTCTGTACTAGTGTCTTCTCTGTTTTCTCTTGTTGTGGGGAAAGCTTTTGCTGAAAATCTGCTATTTTCTGCGGAAGCTTTCCCCACAGTACGGATGCTGGGGTTGAGGCGGTTAAAACCAATCTCTCTTATTTTTATTTGAATGGATTGATGTTTGAAGCAGCAGCTTTGCTCTTCTACAAACACTGTACAGTATATTTGTTAGAGAGAAAACATGTATAAATTAACTTGGCTTTATACTGTGTTAAAAATGTTTCAATAATGCTCTATATTCATAAATGTTATTAGGATGTACAAGGGAATGCAATGGTTTCAAATAGGAGTGAGCTGTAAATATTAATGTTTAAAAATAGTAAAAACATTTTTTATTGAATGCAACATGTTTTTGATAGGATGAAATAGCGCAAAGTATGATACAATATAACGTCTTGTAATTTTGTTGTGGACCTACAGTACTGTATGAGAAAAACATTATGTAAAGGAGATCATCTATGACAATGGTCAATTTTTCACACCAATAAAAACAAACAAACAAACAAATGCAACTGACGACTGTTATGACCCTAGGGTCATATTATGTACTTTCCTGTGTATGTTTCCCCCCTCATTGGTGTGTTTGTGAATGAGTGGTGAGGAGTGAGTGATTTGAGTACCAGCTGGTGTGAATGGTGACTGAGTGGGATTGGGTAACTAGTAGGTGGATTCTCGCAAGTAATTGGCTCCTGTCTTCTTGGGCTTCCTAAGCAGAAGTTCAGATGTCTTCCTCCTGGCTAGCCCTGGTTCAGAGCGTTAGTGAGTTCCCTCTAACGCCCTGGAAGACCCCTCGCTCTGCGCATGTGCAAGGAATTCCACTGCCCTGCCAGCGCTCAAGAGTAGTGAAAATAAACAAAACCATTTCGCTACTCACCGAAGCAAAGGCTGTTTTGTGTTGTTGAAAGTCTATTCTCCGCACTGGGGAGCCTCTCAGCACTACAGATCTGGAGGATTTAAACTTACCATTAACCAAAATCTGTAGAGGGCACTGTGGAGTAAATAAAAATAATTTCCGTCTCGCTGACATATTTAATTTTCTGCCCAAAAAGTGTATTTTACAGAGTAGGTGGGGTGCTGAGAGGCTCCCCAGTGCGGAGAATAGACTTTCAACAACACAAAACAGCCTTTGCTTCGGTGAGTAGCGAAATGGTTTTGTTTATTTTCACTACTCTTGAGCGCTGGCAGGGCAGTGGAATTCCTTGTACATGCGCAGAGCGAGGGGTCTTCCAGGGCGTTAGAGGGAACTCACTAACACTCTGAACCAGGGCTACCTCCTGGCCAGCCTTCAACCACACCAGTCATTTGTGTCTGCCAGTATTTTATGTGTTCAGCCTGGTTAATGTAGGTCTGGGTGGACTTTGTGTTTCTGTTGCTAGTTTAACGTGTTTCTTTAGAGTAGGTAAGATCTTTGTATAGTTGTGACAGGTAAGCATAGGTGTTTTCTTTCTTGATTCATATATTATGTTCAGGGACCCACCCTGAGGTCATTTGCCTTGCCTATGTCTGTTAAAAATAGACAATAAATCACTGTATATTTGATTTTAAACTAGTGTTGACTGGTTGTGTTTGGGGACTAGGAAGGAGGGAGTCCACTTTTTGTTGCGACTTAGGCTCCCCTAGGCCGGGTCGTAACGACGACTGCATTATTGGTTAGCCTCGTCTCATATAAATGTTCTATCCAGGATTTGAACTCGGTTTCCTGTGCAAGTGCTGCCATTTTTACCATTGAGCTAATGGAGCCTGCCTGCTTGCTCAGGGGATAAATGTAATCTTGACCATCAGGTCAAAATTCGTGTCAGATCCTGTGTCTAGGTGAGCCATGACCTTTGACACAATTTAAATGTCTAAACCCATTAAAGGACTAGTAATACCCCCAAAAATTGTTGTCCGGGCACCTAGACTCATTGCAGTCTGTCAGCGCGTCACCGATCCCGACGACCTTTGCTGCGTGTCACTCCCCGTCTCTCTCCCCATTTCCCGTCTGTGTACTGAACACTATCAATAAAGGTAGAAAATATATATATTTAAAGGTACGTAAGCTGTGGGAATCAAACCGGTGAATACAATCAAGATTAATTTATATTCAAAAGAATCGATCTATGTTATCACGCAGTATGTTTTTGTTTTACAGGAAGTAATTAAGATAGACCTTTGAGGGTATTTTGATGAAAAGATACACAATTAAAAACATTTATTTATTTGGCATCTATTGTTAAGTGTGTCCATAGTATGATGATGCTCTAAAAGTGTGAAAAACATATATTTTTCATGTCACCACGTCTTTAATGTCAACAGTCCTCGTGGCTGAGGAAGGTCAAAGAAAGAGAGGCCAGCCAGTGTGGTGAATAAACTGAAATAATCTTTTAATAGCAGGTTGATAATAATACTGCAGACAGTTACAGAGGGATTCTAAGCCAGCAGATGGAGATGGTGTTTCATAAATCTATTATGCATCTTCTACCCCATAAAATGTCCTCCTGTTTTCATTTTTTTTTCATAGTATGTGAGAAAAGAGATTTCCACGTATCGTCCTTGAGGCGAGCGACCTCGTCGTACGACAAACACGACAGTAGAAAATGCATCTTTTTTTTTTGCCGTACGACAAAATACAAATGAGCCTTTTCGAAGCGTGGCAGGGGTGAATTTGCCTTTAGGGAGCGACCTGGAAGCTGGTCAGCCAGCCAGGCTATGCAAGCATCACTTTTGTATTCATATATTGAAATAAATAACAAAAGCATGACTTTTTCCTTTTACCTCACTTTAACAGAAGACCTGCTGTCAGAAGTGGGCTTTAGACCGTTGAGGTTAGCAGAGCAAACCGATTCTTTGAGACAAACATACAGGTATTTGGGGGTCGAAGCCAGATCCGCTATAGGGCATAGTAGTGGCGGCCATTTTGTGCTTCCACAGATAGAAAGCCCATTAATTTTCCCCATATAAATTTCCAAAAATATTTATATAAATGATTTTAAGCCTGGAACCAAGGCATCCAGGATCCTGTGAATCATGACCATAAAACATTTGATTCTGTGTCAAAAAAGATTTGAATAATTATCTAAATTATATACTATATTTAATATACCCTTTATTGCAGTTTTCAAATATTTTTTCACACAGAATCAAATATCATATGGTCATGATTCATTAGGACTTGGATGGCTTGGTTCCAGGCTTTTTTTTAACACATTCCATGCCAGAGTTTAATCTCATAATGTACTCACCAGTGCCAGCGTTTTATTGTTGTTTTTTAGTTTTTTTCATGTCGCCACAGACCTCGCTAAATAAGTTAAAAGTGCGCGTTCATTTGGTTCTAAACACACAGCGGATCCGTGAGAAACGGCGAGCGAAAACAGTTTCCAAATCCGTGCCGCCATCTTGAAGCTACAGCCGATCAACCATAAACAGTGATCAGCGAGGAGAAAAACAACAACCAGAGAAAATCGAGTTTTAAACAGGATCCCAGACAGGAAGCGGATACGATCGAAAAAACCGGAACCCGAATAATTCCGTTTCCGACCGGAAACCGGAAACGGCAATGGATCAAAAAAATTCGGAAAGTGCACCTGGGGCACTTAACATGGGAATCGGCGGTTCGCGTAGATCTACGCGACTGGCACGCTGCGGCTTTAAATAGGTTCGCGTAGATCTACGCGACTGGCATGCAATGTGTTAATAGAAATTAAAATAAAAATTAAAAATTTCGGAAATCTCTATGGGAAAAAATAATGAGGTTTCTATCTGTGGAACGACAAAATGGCCACCACTGCCATGTCCCATTGTCTTAGAGGTGCAAACAACACATGTATCAGCATTGAGTTTGTGAGACGGATCGTATAAAGTGGATATATGTTTTAAGTCCAAGTGCAAAATATGCTGACGTATCATTGTGCAGGGACCAGCAACGTGAAAAATAAAGACGGGGTGTCAAAATATTCGTCTTTCAAGCCCCCGGCGGAGACACAAAAATGAGGCGAATCCACGCAACCTTTGTTTGCACCTCCAACACACTCGCATCATGACGTCGATACCCTTTCCCCATTCACTCGTACTACTAGGGAGTGACGTCAATATAGCAAAAAAATCTATGGGAGTCGGTTATAATCTATTTCAAAACTGCACGGTGGTGTTTGCACACTGCGGCCTGGCAGCCATGACCAGTAGAGCAAGGGTTCCCAAACTGTTCAGGCCACGAGCCGCCAAAATAATCATATTTGAACTGGGGACCCCCCACCCTGACAAGCACTTGCAATTGTAGGCATTACATTAAGTTTGACTCGGTTCCACAGATAAATATTGTGAAAATAGCTACAAGCTCACAACGCCTCGCACTGCGATGAGTTGTGAGCTTGTAGATCGACTATTCTCACAACGTTTGTCTCTTTCTTACGTCATATTTGACAATCTGGCCAATTTGTATTAAAAAGTCTTCAAAGTCCTTAAATTGTCACTTTAGAAATGTGCAGATACCCTGTATACACTTATACTGTACAGTATGTTGCTTTGTTTACTGTTGAGTGAGAAAACGATGTTGCACATCAAGCTAATCGTCTGGGGTCCCGACCCCCAGTTTGGGAACCACTGCAGTAGAACACGATGTTTGCGCCGCAGCCTGGCAGGATGACCGAGCAGCCTCTAAAAGTCGACATCTTAAAAGCAACTTTCACCTGGGAGCTTTAGAAGCAGTGCATTTGGCATGGCAGAGCCCTTTTGTCTGTATTTCAAAGATTAGCCAGCTGCTGCATTCCGGCGTCATCCATCGTTGCTACATTATTTTCCTTATCGTCCACAAAACCTTTTGATCCTTAACGTGACTTCATATTTATTGAGGATTTTTTTTGCTGCACGTGAACATAAATAGGAGGGACTCAACCAACTGTGAGCTGGGAAGAATGAAAGGAAAGAGATTGTTATTGATTGCATTTTAAGTAAAAATCTTTTTTTGTTAGAATTTGCCTATTTTCTTCTCCACAATGCACTGCAGTTGCAGAGGGACAGAAAGAGATCGAAACAAATTATGTACCTTCTTCTCATTCAATTCTCTCCTAGTCGTTCACACACCAAAAAAAAGAAAGACAAAATATAATTTACTTGCATTCATAATAATTGTGAGAGAGGCCCAAGGACACACAGACACGTGAGTCTCCCAGCACTGCACTCAAATTCAATCATGCACAAATCAAACTCAAGACTCTTGGGGGTAATCACAGCTCGTTTAGGCGTCCAATCAATGCACAAAGCCATGTCATGCATGAATGAATGAAGGAATGCCATTCTTTCTGAATGCACACACACACAAAATATTTTTTTCCGTTAAAATGATCAATAGTCGTTAAATCGATATCAGCAGATATTTTTGTTCTTATGTTAGAATTCATAAGTCTTGCATGGTTAACGTCGTTGAGGTTTAATTAATCTGTCTGTTGTTGTAATACATGAACAAAAAAAATTGTAAGAAAGTGAGATTAGGTTGCTCATGAATAGTTCAGGGCGCTACCCAGGGGGCGAGGTGCACACACACGCACGCACGCAAACACACACACACACACACACATACACGCACGCACGCACGCACGCACGCACGCACACACACACACACACACACACACACATGCACCACTGCACCATAGATCAGGGGTCTTCAACGTTTTTCAGGACAAGGACCCCTTAGCTGAGAGAGAGATGAAGCAGGGACCCCCACTGCATAATGTATGTGTGTTGCACAGTAATCTTTTTCATAGATTTCAAAGATAGCTTCATAGACTTGTTTGACAGCACTATCTATCGTCAGTTTATGTTTGGTATTTCAGAGAGTTAAACCACTTAAGCCCTCAATAGACTTAGAAAACGTGTACTTGGGTCTGCTCTTTTCTCCCCCTCTACATCAAACTGTGAGGCGTTGTGGGCTTTTATATCTGCTATGTTCAGCTAATGTTCCCCTCAGAAATGGTATGCTGGGGTTCAAGTGGTTAATGTAAAAAAAAAACACAAAAGAGTTCCTATCACACAAAGATTTGGCGCCCCCCCCCCCCTGTATAACTCTGAGGACCCCTTAGGAGTCCCGGACGACCCTTGCCATAGATTGTTTTTGTTGACAAATGGATCTTTCCATGTTGAAGTAGGGTACTAGGAGATGAGACAGAGACATGACTACAAACCAGCTAATCAGATAGATGAGCAGACAGCGCTAGCCGAGCATCAATCCACTCTACAGCCTGCCTTATGGAGCTTTATGTGATGATTGGCGCATTCAGGACCGGAGCAGCCGATGACCCATTTCAAGAGGAAAGGTATTACTATGGCTGTAGCATTTCGAAAGAGGCTAGAAGGTGGCTTTGGCTTTGCCTTTT
>NC_137625.1:4477565-4528646 GCF_963280865.1 Gymnoscopelus braueri | reverse complement strand
CAACTCAAATGACCGGTCGAAGGAGTCATTTAGATCAGGGTTCTTCAAAGTTTTTTCAGGCCAAGGACCCCTTAGCTGAGGGAAAGAGATGAAGCAGGGACCCCCTACTAGTACGTATTGTATAAGATTGTGTTGCCGATTAGACTTTTTCATATAGCTAGCTTCATAAGACTTGTGTAGCGTTGTGTTGGATTCATGTTCATGAGTATTTTTCAAACAAGTGAACCACTTACACCCTCAATACTTAGAAAACTTGTACTTGGTCTGCTCCCCCCCCCCCCCCCCCCCCCCCCCCCCACGCCAAACCTCTCCGCCGAAAATAGCGATCGACAAGCTCACGACGGCTCGCGGCGCGAGGCGTCGTGCGCTTGTAGATCAGCTATTTTCGGCTAATGTACCCCTCAGAAGAGGAATGCTATAGGGTTCAAGTGGTTGATAAAAAAAGAAACAAAAGTCCCTATCACACAAAGATTTGGCGGCCCCCCCTGTAGTAACTCTGAGGACCCCCCTAAGGGCCCCGGACCCTCTGTTGAAGATCCCTGATTTAGACTGTTATGTTTTTGTTCTCTACACAATTAAAAGTGTCCAGTCACTCCCATTGTCATCATCATCGAATCCAATTTGGTGGCAGGATGAAGATGAGGTGGCGTTACAAACGTTATTATGACATGAAACAATCGTGAACAAAACCTGGCTTCTTCTTCTTTTTTTTTTTGGTTCTGCAGTAAACTGAGTAAAGCCTTTCGATGGGTTGCGTTTGTTGTCCGTCATTTGTCCTTCACTGTGCAGGGTGAGAGACAGAGACTCACACATTGGGAGGGAGGTGAGAGAGAGAGAGAGAGAGAGAGAGAGCGAGAGAGAGAGAGAGAGAGAGAGAGAGAGAGAGAGAGAGAGAGAGAGAGAGAGAGAGAGAGAGAGAGGCTGAGGAGCAGAGCAAAAGTTCTGTTTTGTTTCAGAGCCTCCGTCCAAAATAATATACACCAGTAACACTGCAAACAAGACATATCAGGGTTCTGTGATGGTGTGTGTGTGGGTGTGTGTGTGTGTGTGTGTGTGTGTGTGTGTGTGTGTGTGTGTGTGTGTGTGTGTGTGTGTGTGTGTGTGTGTGTGTGTGTGTGTGTGTGTGTGTGTGTGTGTGTGTGTGTGTGTGCGCACGCTCCTTGATGAAGCAAGGACCATTTCGTCTCTGTCGGCTGGAAACCTCATATGTCTTCTCAGGATCCAAATAAAAACATATCAAAAGTAGCAGATCCACAAGCTCAAAACTTTGGAGCTTGTAGATCTGCTACCTGTGATGCTTAAGTGTGACGCTGTAGTATGATAAAGTACGTTTGATTTATGAAAAAACACAAAAAGTGAAAATATGGAGATAAGAGGTTTCTGACTGACAGCTAAAAGTAAAGGAAAGTTATCTCTTTTCTTTTCTCTTTTCTTCAAGCCCCAGTGTTTACTCAAGTGCAAAGTTATCTGTTTTTAGTGGAGACTTTTTTTGGCACACCATCTCAGTCAGTGTCAACTGTAATGCACACGCACGCACGCACTCATGCGCACGCACACACGCATACACACACACACACACACACACACACACACACACACACACACACACACACACACACACACACACAGCGTGTCAGTGGGTGAGAGGTTCTCTCTGGCCAGAAGCAGTCCTTGTGGGCAACGACACAATCCAGTAAAAGTATGGAGGGATCGGGGGTGTGTGTGTGTGTGTGTGTGTGTGTGTGTGTGTGTGTGTGTGTGTGTGTGCGCTTGCATGTGGTCGGTGAGTAGTGTACGGGACGAGTCCTCAAACTAAATATTTGTGATTTTTTTTCATTTCGTCTAGCATCAAAGAGTTAAAACTGACAAAAAAGTTATAGAAATTTGTTAAAACTACATAATATTTCAAAATACGCGTGGAATCAAGTGTAAGTGTCTCCATTTCATTTTTCTCCACAAGGATCTCCCTCATTTTTAAACCTTGATTCTCTTTTTTTTAATTCATTATATCCTTAAATATATGCATATAGACGTGATTTCATATATGTTTCTTTTTTTGTTATAGCTCTGTCTTCCATATGTATATTATGTACATTATGTACTGTTCAAGGGGTAGTTCACCCAAGAAATGATCATTTCTATCGTTTACCTGCCCGGTGTTGTCTTTGACTCGCGCAGTCTTAGTTTGTAAAACATTCCTTGATGGTAAATCCACAATCCCAAAATTAGGAAAAAACTTGATGAATGGAATAAATCAGAGACTCCTCGTAACAACAGCAACGATATAAAAAATAAATAAAAAATCTGTTCTACCGAAGTCTGCTAAGAAGAAGAAGAAAATTAACTTTAAAAACATCTGGAAGCCAAACCATGGGCTCATGCACGATCGAAGAACGTGCATGGGCGTGCCCCATAGGGTTCAACCGGAGCTTATTCACATGCACGTGAGCGCCCAAGCACATGCGTTTTCCGTGCATGAACCGTTTTTTTTTGGGGGGATTCTGGATTCACCGTTAAGGAATGTTTTACAAACTAAAAACTCTGCGCGAGTCAAATACAACACTGTGTAGGTAAACAATAGAAATGAAGTTATTTCTTGGGGGAGCTGCCCCTTCAAGCGTGATTCATACTTTGTCGCACGATGGTTGTTGGCGCAAACGGTGAAAACTATTTCCGTGGTGCGAAACCATAGCGCGACGGAAATGCGTAAATCAGGCTTCGGGGCGGGTGTGAGCAGCAGGGGGGTGAGTGTCTCTAGTTTTCATCTTTTTTAATTTTTTTAAATAATTATTTACACCATGCTCCGAGAGCTGCTAGGGGTCCGCTGCAGGCCGAGCCGCGGGTCCGGCGGCGAGATGTACTGGTGAGGGTGGTTGTAGGGGGGCGGGGGCGGCGGCAGCGGGGGCTGAGGGCCACCGTCATCGTCGGTGTCATCGGCGTGGCAGCGGACGGGGCTGGACATGGCCGACTGGCTGAGCTGGCGGTGGCCGTGGTGATGGCGGTGATGATGCTGGTGATGCTGGTGATGGTGTAGGTGGTGCGTTGGCGTCGTCTGGGCGAGGAAGGCCTCCACCCGGCTCTGCCCGCCGTTGTCCAGCACGATGACCTTGACGATCTGCTGGCAGTGGACGAGCGCGTCGGCCCGGAGCTCGGCCTGGAGGTCGCTGACCGCCACCGGCGGGTGAAGGTGAGCGGCTTGGAGGTAGAGATGGTGGTGGGTGGGGGTGCCCGCCGCCGCTGACGGCAGCGGCTGAGGTTGCTGCGGGGGTGGGGGTGGAGGCGCGGCCGCTGCCGCCGGTCCCTGGGGGTGTGGCCCCCTGCTGCTGCTGCTGGTGGTGGAGCGGCTCCCCCCGGTGGTGGAGAAGAGGAGGGGCGGCGCCGCTCTCAGGGCTCCTGAGCGGCTGGTGGTACGTCTGAAGCCTGTTGTGAATTGACACCTAGTTTAGAAAACAGCCAAGAAGAACAGCAGTCACATGTTATCAGACCTCCTCTACGTCGCCACGCCCCTCTTTTTATTATTATTATTTTTTTTTTTTTGGTGGGTGGGGTGGGGGGGGGGGCACACAGTGCCTACGCACGCACACGTACACACACACACACACACACACACACACACACACACACACACACACACACACACACACACACACACACACACAGTGGTGTAAAGTAACTAAGTACATTTACTCAAGTACTGTACTTAAGTACAATTTTGAGCTACTTTTACTTTACTGGAGTATTTCCAATTTTCAGTACTTTTACTTCTACTCCACTACATCTCAGAGGCAAATATTGTACTTTTACTACCACTACAATTATTTGAAAACTTTAGTTACTAGTTACTTTGCAGCTATAAATTATTACATTATAAAACATACATTAACCACTTCAGCCCTATTTTATACATCTATTTGAAAATAGCCGATCTACAAGCTCACAACGCGTCGCATCGCGACGCGTTGTGAGATTGTAGATCTGCTATTTTAAAACATTTCAGTACTTTTTACTTTTGGTACTTTAAGTACATTTTGATACCAATACTTTTGTACTTTTACTCAAGTAAATTTTTAATTCCGGACTTTTACTTGCAACAGAGTACTTCTACATTGCAGTATTGATACTTTTACTTGAGTAAAACATTTGAGTACTTTTTCCACCACTGCACATACACACGACAAGGCATGCATGGAGGCTTAGGCGTGTGTGTGTGTGTGTGTGTGTGTGTGTGTGTGTGTGTGTGTGTGTGTGTGTGCGCCGTCCCCCCCATAGGTACTGGTATTATCAATCAACTGGTGCAGGAGGGGATTGGTTTGGGTGGAGGTGGAGGTGCTGACCAGAGAACGTGGAGGTGGGGTGGGGATCCGAGGTGATCGAGAACGGGTGCTTGGTCAAGTGGAGAGGGGGGGGAGGGGGGACCGTGGTTCCAAAAGGTGAACACTGAGGGCACCTGTGTCTCCCTCCCAAACCACTAGGTGGCACCGTGAAAACAGTTGACAGCTTGTGGACATGGGGTGTGGGTGGCGGGGGATGGGGGGGGGGGGGGGGGGGTCTGTACCAGAACGAAGACGAGGGTCAAACGACGAAGAAGGAAGACAGGAAGCTCCACAGACGGACGTCGACAGGAAACAGTCATCACAGTGCATAAACTGTTTCACCCTGTGACCCTTAACGCCCATTCACACTGCATCGAACAACGGTGTCTCGCGCCTAAAGCAGACCTACAAGCTCACAAAGTGTTGTGGATGTGACGCGTTGTGGGCTTGTAGGTCTGCTATTTTCAGCAGGCGACGCTGCCTTCCGACGGAGCTTAATATTAGGCTTTACAGGTCCATTTCTTTTACACTCTCAGATTGAAGTATGAAGTTCCCGATTTGACTGTGTACCTCCACACATCACCTACAGTACTACCTACAGCCTACATATCTGACTCCTGGCATTTTATTTACTAGTTATTAGTTACTTATTTTATGTTTTTCATGTCTTTATTCATTTTATGGTTGCTGTTTTTACATTTGTCCCATAATAACCCATCTACATTCTGGAGGACAGACAGACAGGGCACACACACACACACACACACACACACACACACACACACACACACACACACACACACACACACACACACACACACACACACACACACACACACACACACACACACACACACACACACACACACACACACACGCACACACACACACACACACACTTCAAAACATACATACATAACAACAAACCAAATTATGTGGACGATATGTGTATGTTGGACGGTACATGTATGTTCAATGTTCATATTACTGGTGACAGTACGCCTATATTTATATGTATTAGTCCAAGTGCAGATTGAAGAAGACTTTAAATATTCCAGCTACCATATTATCGTCTTCTATAATAAATTACAACTGTCTATGAAATGTAGTGCTACAATATATTGGGAGAGAACTTTGAAGAACTTATTCAAGCGCACAGAACATTAACACTGATTTATAACGTCCTTGTAACTTTCAGTAAAATTTATCGTTTTCGCTTGAACTGCTAAGTCTGCCAACATTTCCATTTTCCAAGTTCCTTGGAAAAAGTGGCCTCACTGAAACAAAAGTAGTTATGATTCAAAACTATCTAAGGGAAAACACTTGTAGTTTTTCCAATGTGACAAGGCAATAACACAACAATAAACAGAACTATCACATCGGAAAGTGTATTAGAAGGTGTGTGACAAGCTGATCTGATGACGGCCAGTATGTTCTTGAGAATAAAAGCTTTTAGTTTTTTAATGGAGCTAGGTAGCCCGGGATCCAGACTGCTCCGCTACGTTCGCCGGTTTTCTTTTTCTCACTCGCTAGTCGCTATACATTCTGGAAAGCCTCCCATCTCCCTGCACAGCACGAGTGAAAACGACTCGCGGCTTCTGATTGGTTTTTAAGGGGGGTCGGGACCAGTGTTGTCCAATGTAAAACTCGAGTCACTTCCTGACTTGCCTACGTAATTGAAATACGAGTCAAATAGGAGGCTGGCCAGACTGATAAGCGAAGTGAGAGAAAAAAGAATCAGCCAAACGTAGTGAATCAGGCTAGATCCCAGGCTAGGAGCTATAGGGACATATCTTCCTGGGGCATCATTTGGGAATGGCAATTAACACCACCTAAACGATGGTATTTAACCTCAAATTCTGTTTGTTTTTTTAAATGCCTATTTTCTCCACCCTATTTTGGACATGCGATTACAATTTAGGTGAACATTTTCACAGTTTTTTTTCTTATTTGTAAAAAGATCAAGAAAATTGCAGATCTACCAGCTTGCAGAAAGGCTATATTACGCTACGTTAAATAGGGCGCAATGGTCACGTTTTTGCCACCCTCTAGTAATCTAGAAATTATGCTTTAAATAAGCTGGGTGACAGTGCTTATCTGATGGTGGCCACCGGGGGCTGAAACATCATGTTCTTGAGAAGAAAAGAGGTCACTTTTTTTCTCTCTCTCTCTCTCTCTCTCTCTCTCTCTCTCTCTCTCTCTCTCTCATCGCCAAAGTTGTTATCTAGTTGAAGTGATGCCATGATAATCAGTTGGCATGGCAACAGGACAGGATCTATCCCCTATGCAAATCATCCTCGTTAGCTGATGTGGAAACATGTGCACATAACTCTCCTAAGAAGAGGCCCATTTCTGAGGACGACGATGCTCGCCGAAAGTGCTTGTAATTATTATGGAAATGCCACCATATTTATGACTGGGAGGACGATAGGACTTAACCCTTCAAGACCGGTAACGCATCTGTCTTTCTTTGGATATTCTTTTGCTATTCAAAAATAGCAGATATACAAGTTCATAGCTTGTAGATCTGCTATTTTTTTTTAAATAGGGAAAATTTGTGCAAATCTTTGAATATATATATATATTTTTTAAGGCGAACATTTTTAACTCTGTTACAACTTCTGGGGGTCCCTGCAACAAAATATTTTGAGATGGGGGGTCCACGGCCAAATACATTAAAAAAAAAAAACGTTAGGATTTAGAAGACATCCGTAGAATCCCCAGAAGCAAAGATTTGAGTTACAAATGCTCGCTTTAGAAATATATACATTCAAAGATTTGCACAAACTTTTCACGATTTTTCCAAAAGATTACACAGATCTACAAACTCATAGCACGGCACTCGGTGCCGCGCTATGAGCTTGTAGATCTGCTATTTTTTAGAATAGCCAAATAAATCTAAAAATGACACAGATGCGTTCCCGGTCTTAATGGGTTAAGAGCTTAGGGTTGCCATCATTCAGCCACGCCAGGCCAGGAGAGGAACCATTATTCACACACAGCCGTATTGATCTCCGAAGTGGCTCTCAAATTGCTTTTAACCTGAAAATGGATGACTTGGGTTCCATTTCAACAAGCGCATTTAATTAAGATGTACTTTATTCAAGCATGTTATAAATAATGTGTATATATTGTTGCTGTCGGGCTGAAACCTCTTATCTCCATATTCTAACCTTTTTGTGTTTTTATCGTAAATTAAACGCCCTACTTGGGGCTACAGCGTCACACAAAAGCACCAAAAGTAGCAGATCTACAAGCTTGAAACGCATCGCTTTGCGGCGCGTTTCGAGCTTGTAGATCTGCTACTTTTGCTAGTTTTGAATTTGAATCCTGAAAAGAGACAGTTTTGGATATATGAGGTTTCCACACAACAGAGACGTTATGTGATTTGAGTGAGGTTCTGTTATGGCTTCGTCTCGCTGTGTTTTCTTTGACGTCATAATTGTGGGACGTGACATCATTGCGGGTTCTCAACCCTTTCTGGGTCACAGGATCCACTTGAAAATGTTGAAAGCCTTCGCGGGCCCACCCATCAGATGGGTGGCCGGCGTGCATTTTTTCAGAGGCGATCCAAGTGGTTCCCAAACGGTGAGCCGGTCGAGGCAACATGCCGTGATGCGAAGCTTTGTTGTAAGCTTTTTGGTTAAAGGTAGGGTAAGTGATTTTCTTTGGTTAAATAAGTGTTAAATAGCTCTATATTCTGATAGTACTCATTGCTATAGAGTGTTTGTTCAGTAAAAGGAGTCTCCTTGTCTCTCCATCTCTTTATAAAACAGAAAATGCATTTTCGTTTCAGTTTCAGTTTCATTTCCAATTTTATCCAATCAGGATAGAGAACTCAATCAGGATATAGATTAAACAAGTGAAATTGGAAGTGATGACACTAAGAAATGAGCATGCACTATAACACACACTATAACACACACTATAAAAATGAAGCTTAAAAATGGGTACTTTCTCCTGATTGGCTGAGATTTTGACACCTACCGAAAAATGTATTTTCTGCTTATTAAAGAGCTGGAGAGACGGGGAGACTCCTGTTACTGAACAAACACTCTATAGCAGTGATTACTATCAGAATATAGTGCTTTAACCTTTTAACAAAATACTTTTTGTTTTAACCAAAAAATATCACTTACCCTACCTTTAATGTATGAAATTGGGCTCAAGTGGTTAAACTTTGTATTTTGGCATTAGTAAATAAAATAAAAACGTTTACAGAGTGACGAGAGTGATGATGACATGTGTTGTAAAATATATTTTTGCATGGATATGAATACAGGTGTGCCTTAATCCATTACGACCGGGAAAGCATCTGTGTAATTTTTAGATTTCTTTGGGCTATTCAAATCTTGAAAATGTGTGCAAATCTTTGAATATATACATTTTTAACTCAAATCTTTGCTTCTGGAACAACATATTTTGGTCCCTGGTCCCTGGAACAACATGTTTTGAGATGGGGATCCGCAGCAAATACATAATCCTTTTCGGGGGTCCTTGACATGAAAAAGTTTGAGAACCACTGATTATAGCAACATACGATTTAAGACATTTGTAGTCGGCCTCAGGTTTTAATATTTATCTGTGGAACCGAACCAAACTAAATGTGACGACCCCAGTTCAAATATGATTATTTTGCGGGGACCCCAGTTCAAATATGACTATTTTGGGGGGTTGTGGCCTGAAAAGGTTGAGAAGCACTGTTCTACAATAAAAACATCTACTGTGCGTGAGAGTGCTCAAAACCCAACGAAAATGTGTTTGGACAGCTAACGCCCGCAACCCCCCCCCCCCCCCCCCCCCCCCCCCCCCCGGCCATTTGACATTTTAGGCAGCATGGGCACAAAGGAGGAGCAAGGTTTCTGAAGGCTCACAGACACGAGGTGTAAACACGAGAGGGAAGAAGTACACACTGCTTGAAACCTCTGTCATATACCTACGCAATACGCGTATAAAAATAGATCCTTCACTCTGAGATCCATCACGGCCATATAATCACATTACATGGCCGTAGGGTGGAAAACCACGGTAACGTTAACTCTAATATGGGTGTTTGAATTGCAGGATCCTTTATGTGTTGTAATTATGTCATGAACCAGGCCCTGGGAATGTCTGGATCATTTTAGGGGCAAAGAGGTGTAAATGCCGGGGGCAGGGATGCCATCAAATAAAACAATGATTTGTTTCCACGGAAATAATGCATTTAATTTAAGGGTTAAGGATTATTTAATGCAGCACTACGTAACTATTTTTTTAATGAATAAAATGTCATTTGTCCAATCTGTATGGTAGAGTATGTTAATACAATATAACTAATACACTTGGTGTGGTTGTGTGTTTGACTCCATGCTCTTCTATTGAGACATTTAGATCGTGTCAAAGGTCATGTCTCACCTACAGTGTAGACACAGGATCTGACACGAATTCTGACCTGATGGTCAAGATTCGATTTCTCCCCTGAGCAAGCAGGCAGGCCCTATTAGCTCAATGGTAAAAATGTCAGCACTTGCTCAGGAAACCGGGTTCAAATCCGGGGTAGAAGAGGAAAGTTACATAGTGCAGCTATAATGTTTAACACATATAAATACCAAAAATAATAATTGGTAATGCATTGGCAAATTACCGATATTTGTACAAACTCACATTGGTCTCAATATTTGTCACATTCAGCCCTGGACTAATACACGATTTTAAGTAGGGACGCAACATGTAACTATTTTGATGGTACTATTGCAGTCTGATGAGGAAAAACTGTGGTTTCACGTTTATTGTGAGTTAATTTAACACTATGGATGTATAGAATAAAATGAGCATTCGCACATTAGAGGTTTTATTGTATATTCCCCACAAAATGAATTGTTTAATTGGACTTGCAGTAATGACTTTAGTTGATTCATTTTTTAAAGCCATTTAAGATTATGGTATTTCGTAATTATTTTTAATTAATAATGTAAGATTAAGATCAACTTTACTGATGATTAATGTGGGTAATAAACTTGAATATTTTCATTACAGTCATCCATCAAGTTTTTTTAAATTCAATTTTAATCATCTATTTCACACACAAACTTATCGACAGGAAAACAGTGCAGAGGAGAATAATGGTGAAATCAACAGAGGCAGTACGGGCGGGGTATCAAGGACATTGTGGCCGCAGGGCATTAGTTTTTTCGACTGGCGTACGGCCAAACTGAGGGGCAACGACAGCCATTAACCATCGTGGATGTCGTGAAAGTCCTGCCCTTGTCATGACATTGAATTAGAGCACGTCTACACCAGTGTTGGGCAAGTTATGTGCACTTTTTAGACTGATGCAAACTTTGACTGAATCAGTAATATGTAACAATATTAGTAATAATTTACACTACTCGACTCATTAGTGGGGAAAGTAATACTATTACTGTAATATATTTCTAAGTAACACATTACTGCCCAGCACTGACATTCACATTCACTAATCCATAAACAAATATGGATTTTTTCATTTGAATTATTAATGGCGTAATTTGAGGGAGCTGGTGAGGGGGGGTCATGTATTGCATATTGACATATTGACTTTACATTAACCCCTTGAACCCTAGCATTCATATTCTGAGGAGAACTTTAGCCGGTCTCCTAAAAAGGCGGCCGCCTACTTCACGCAGATACAGGAAGTAAACCGGAGATGGCATGTCTTTTCTTTTCTTTTTTTTTTGTCTTGGTGGCAACGCACCAACCACTCCGCAGACACTTCTTTGAAGTGACTAAAATGAGCAATGTAAACAGAGATAGATGCATCCCTTCGGGTGATAATCGCAATGCCTCATGGGTAGTGTAGTTCAGCTTGCTCTCTCGCTACAGCACAAAATGCTTAGTTCTCCCGAGAGGGATGATGGCATTGTGAGAGCCAACAGGTCAAATGAGCATTACATTTAACAGCTTGCTGGTTAATGGTGTTATCTGTGTAAATTATGTGTACCCTCGCACGCACGCACGCACGCACGCACGCACGCACGCACGCACGCACGCACGCACGCACGCACGCACGCACGCACGCACGCACGCACGCACGCACGCACGCTCGCTCGCTCGCACGCACGCACGCACGCACGCACGCACGCACGCACGCACGCACGCACGCACGCACGCACGCACGCACGCACGCACGCACGCACGCACGCACGCACGCACGCACGCACGCACGCACGCACGCACGCACGCACACACACACACACACACACACACACACACACACACACACACACACACACACACACACACACACACACACACACACACACACACACACACACGCACACTACATAAATTGTAAATAATGGGTCTGTAATGTGATATTGAGCGAGGTTCAACGATGACTGCTCTCTCACTGGAGCCGGTGAATGATAATTATAGTCTATATAAGCCAGGTTCCTGTTGGGTTATTAGATAGATAGATATACTGTATAAGCCTCTCAGCCTGAGGTGTTTTTCTGGACTACAACCTGTTGAGTGAAAGTACAAAGGTATTGGTATCAAAATGTACTTAAAATACCAAAAGTAAACATACTAAAATGTTTGAAAATAGCAGATATACAAGCTCACAACGCGTCGCAATGCAATTGTAGATCTGCTATTTTCAAATAGCCTAGGTATAAAATAGGGCTAAAGTGGTTAAAGTAACTAGTAATTAAAGTTTTCAAATAATTGTGGTGGAGTAACTAATGCTAAAGATGTCTAACAATATGGCCAGCGATATGGTTAACCAACACTCTCTCACTCCCCAAACGGCCTATCGTGACTCCATGGGACAAATGTGACCAAACGTCTGGAAGGGGGGGGGGAGGGGCCCTTCCAGTCATCTGGTGCCGTCCCAGGCACTTCCACGCTCCAGGAATGCAGAAGTGGCGTTCTAAAACCAAACAAAAAAACGCATTGCCTGCCAAGAACGCATATATGCGTCCTTTTAAAAAATAATAAAAAATGATGCTTTCACTGCCTGATGACGTCACCCGGAATTGACGTCATAAAAAAAAAAGCTAATTTACTTCCTGATTACTTCCAGAGGGAAAATCGCTTTATCTCCGTTCCTCTTGCTTTACTGCAAAAACAAGCCTCATTGAAATGGCCGCAGTTATGCAATGGATTACGACAAGCGGATATATATATATATATATATATTTTCCTATACTATGACAGCCCTGTGCGTGTAATGAGCCAGTCCCACGTGGGGACGGCGGTCACAGAGAATATTCCCTGAATTTTCGAAGGTACCGCTAAATCGCTCGTTTTGCTGGCAAGGGAACGAAAAACGATGTTTTAACTCTTGGCGGTCAATGTGTTAAAACGACGGAGGTGCGGCGTCTGAAGAGCCACTAGAGGCACTGCAGAGCGAGCCGTCAGGCGATCGAGTCACCGTGCCGAGCGATGTGAAGTCTGCTTCAGCCGATATCACCCCTTAGTCAACATGTGGTATAACGTTTGACGTTTGGGCAAATCCGTCCCAGGAAATCACCCGTTTGCCGTCTTGGGAGTGAGAATGCGTTGGGTTAACGATATGCAGGTGCTATATTACATTACTGTATGTCTGAAGACGTGGCTATAGCCCTATCCTTTAACCTGACACTATAGAACACACTGACTTACCGTCTCTCACAGAGAAACTTACCTCCACTGCGTTGGGTCCACCTCTGTCATCTGCATTCTGGTTTCCTGTACGAGGAAACAAACCATGAGGAGGAGAACGTTAAGCTGGTGGCTCTACATGTTGTTGTATCACTTCATGACAAACATCCCACCCACCCACACCCACACACACACACACACACACACACACACACACACACACACACACACACACACACACACACACAACCCCCCCTACCTGACGGGGAGCCCTGTTTGCCTCGCAGCTCCAGCTGTGTGCTGTTGTTTTTCGTGGGGTGTAACTTGGCCCCTTGCTGCTTCTCCAACTCCCCTGCAGGAGGAGAGACACGACAGCAATCATCATCATCATCATCATCATCATCATCATCATCATCATCATCATCAGACATCATCATCACTCAGGGACAGAGAAATAAACTGGACGGACATGGAATGAGATGGGGAGGACGACGACAGATGGACGGTTAAATCATAATCATCAGATAAACATAGTTAAAAAAACATCACCCAGATAGCACAATCACTGTCTGTCTGTCCGTCTGTCTGTCCGTCTGTCCGTCTGTCCGTCTGTCCGTCTGTCCGTCTGTCCGTCTGTCTGTCTGCCTGTCTGTCTGTCTGCCTGTCTGTCTGCAGTGGTGGAAAGTAACTAAGTACATTTACTTAAGTACTGTACTTTTTACTAATTTTGAGGCATTTGTACTTTACTTGAGCATTTCCAATTTCCAATACTTTCACTTGTACTCCACTACATCTCAGAGGCAAATATTGTACTTTTACTCCACTACAATTATTTGAAAACTTTAGTTACTAGTTACTTTGAAGATTTTGATTATTATTACAAAACATACGCAACCACTTCAGCCCTATATATATTTCGGCCATTTGAAAATAGCCGATCTACAAGCTCACAATGCGTCGCAATGCAACACATTGAGAGCTTGTAGATCTGCTATTTTCAAGAGATATTTATACATTTGAAATGGGACATTTGAAATGGGACATTCTGCATAATGATTACTTTTACTTTTGGTACTTTAAGCATATTTTGATGCCAATACTTTTGTACTTTTACTCAAGTACATTTAGAATTCCGGACTTTTACTTGTAACAGAGTATTTCTATATTGCAGTATTGATACTTTTACTTAAGTAAAATAATGTAGTAGCCTACTTTTTCCACCACTGTCTGTCTGTCTGTCTGTCTGTCTGTCTGTCTGTCTGTCTGTCTGTCTGTCTGTCTGTCTGTCTGTCTGTCTGTCTCACACTGTCTCTGTGTGTATCTCTTGCATATTGCACTGATTGTAATGGACACTTCATTGTTTTGGGGAGGGAGTGAGGACATGGCAACCTTGTGTTGTTGTTGTTGTTGTTGTTATGTTTAACTTCTGCCTAGTGCAGGATAGTTGAACAGGTGTATACTATTGTATATAGTGTTGTTCTGTAATGACAGTGATTCTTATTGTTTTATCTTGCCTTTGTATTGCTGTATACGACAGAACCTTCCTTACTCTGTACCTGTAACTCTGCAACTCTTAACTGCTGTGCTGCCTTTGGGCGACTGAAATGTCCCCACGGGATCAATACAGGTATCTATCTATTTATGTCTGTCTGTCTCTCTCTCACTGTCTTTCACCCTCACTCTCTCTCCCCCACTCACAGTCCTCTAAGCACACACACCACCACCACTCCCCCCGTCTCCCTATAATTATGCTCCAGTCTTGATGGTAATTGTGTGACATTTCCAATCACAGTCATCAAAGTGTTGTCCTGTCCCCCCCATCATCACCTGCATTCTAATGACCCTGCAGCAGCACTCCCATCAGCACCCAAGAACACCTTAACCCGTTGAAACCGGGAGAGCATCTGTGTCATTAAAGATGTTAGCCGTATTTTACACTTTGGCTATTCAAAAATAGCAGATATACAAGTTTTTTTTTTTTTTAAACTGAAATCGTTGTTTCTGGGGGTCCATGGAACAAAATATTTTGAGATGGCGGTCCACGGTCAAATACAAATATTTTTGAGCACCACTGATATAGCAACATACGTCTTTTCAGAAAACTGATTTGGAAGACATTTGTAGAATCGGCCTCAGGTCTTAATGGGTTAAAGAGACACTTCTTCTTTTCTGTTCATAACTTTCTTTTTCTATCATTTTTACTGCAGTAGTTCTCAAACCTTTCCGTAACTACAAGCTCACAACGCGGACACATCACTACACGATGTGAGCTAGTATATCTACTATTTTCATGTCACTAAAAGCTAAGCTTCAGACCTCCCAAAACAAACTGATTCGACTACTTCTCGGCCTTAAAGGGATAGTTCACCCAAAAAACGACTTATTTTCTATCAATTATACACCCCATGAAGCCTTGAATTCATGGCGATTTTTTCGTTTTTGTCGCATTCCTAAGCCAATAATTTGATGACCAGGAGACTCAATGGAGAGTCTTTGAGCCGGTCATCAAATTATTGGCTTAAGAATGCGACAAAAAACTAAAATAATTCCATGAATTCCAGACTCCATGGGGTGTGTAATTGATAGAACAAAAGTCATTTTGGGGATGAACTATCACTTCAATACCATGACCCATCTAATTCCAACACACTTTGCTAGCTTGGGATGGCTCAGAGTAGAAGACAGGGTTAATCAAATAAAAATGGTATTGGTATTTAAGGTCAAAGGGCCTCTGCCCTCAATACCCTCATACCTGTCTAACTACTTCTCCAAAGTGAGTGACACCCACAGCTACATTACTAGAGGGAGCGACCATGATCTGGTACCCAAATATAGAACAACAGGCCGGGATCGAACTGGGAACCTCACGGTTCCCATCCGGCCGCTCTATCGGCCACTCTACCCCTGAGCCACTGCCGCCCCCTAGTTACTATGGCAACCGCCCAAGTCGGCGACACAGCAACACTCACTGACACAATATTACAAGAATTCACAACAGTTGGGCTCAGCTCTGATAAAATATTGAGTCATGTGTTATGATAGTAAAGAAATGGTCCAGAAACTACTACAGAATACATTTGGCAGAGAAATTGTTTCAATCACCAACTCCACCTTGTGGTTGTCCATGCCAGTGTTTATCAACCTTTTTTGTGCCAAGGCACACCTGGCATAGCCAAAAGATCCCAGGGCACACCTAGATATACGGTATATATGTCACAGTACGTTTGGAGAACCAGTACGATTGAAGACAGAGCGCTCGTTTTTAGGCACGGGGCTCCTTCGGGGCGAGGCGGGGCTTTTCGAGACAGGGTTTATTAGCGAGGCTCGCGAGGAGGAGAAGGAGGACGGCGCTGCGAGGCGGGGGGTTATTACGCGAGGCTCGCGAGGAAGAGGAGCCTCCTCCTCCTCGCGTAATAAACCGTCCCGTCCTCTCCTTCTCTCCTTCTCCTCCTCCTCCGAGGAGGAGAAGGAGAGCGCGGAGAGGCGGGGCTTTGATGCGCCGACGGAGACCTGTCTTTTGTTGTTCCCCCCCACATAGCAACCAGGAAGCTACGCTAGGGGAACCATAATATCTATGAGGGGAACGCTGAACACGCGTTCACACGCACGGCGCGCCGACTTAGTGGAGCTTGAGGCCGAGGAAGCGCGCCCTCGCGCCTCCAGGCGCGAGTGCCCGCGCTGACCGGCCGATGCTCCACTAGTCGACTCAGCGCCGTTTGATTTGTAAACCGATAGGGACAGAATAGTTCTTTTCATGGATCTGTGTGTGTGTGTGTGTGTGTGTGTGTGTGTGTGTGTGTGTGTGTGTGTGTGTGTGTGTGTGTGTGTGTGTGTGTGTGTGTGTGTGTGTGTGTGTGTGTGTGTGTGTGTGTGTCAGGGAGAAAGTAAAACAAAAGCCAGAACACAATAAAAGTATCTAAACAGTCCTGCTTTCAATAAACCAAAAAAAGCATGAGCGCGTGTGTGTGTGTGTGTGTGTGTGTGTGTGTGTGTGACTGTGTGTGTGACTGTGTGTGTGTGTGTGTGTGTGTGTGTGTGTGTGACTGTGTGTGGCCATATATGTTTGTGCACAAGCCTGGCTTGTGGCTCCCTCTAGTGCTGGGTGGGTGGTAAAAACGAGCGCGCTTTCTTCAATCGTACTGGTTCTCCAATCATACTGTAACATATATATATATATAATTATATATATATATATATATATATATATACGGTATATATATATACACACACACTAGGGGTGTGCCGATACACTAATTTCACGAAACGATACGATACGATATTGGGCACACAACTTCGATACGATACGCACTTTTTTATTATGAAAATATATGGGGGAGAAGAAAAGCAAATGCAAGCAAATATTTCTGTTTTTGCATTATTCAGACATGCAAACTTGTAGCTTTTCAGCTTCCACTAGCCGTTTTGAATCCAAATAGGGAAATAGTGTGACACCTGACCCAAAAAAAACCAGCATGTTGTCACCCTTTTCAACCCGGGGCTGTTTGCATGCCTGATTATTATTATTGTTAAAACAAAAAAAACAAAAAAATCAAAATGTTATTTTTTCAAACCTTCTTCAAACGGCGCGGCACACCTCAGCAGTAGCCCCGGCCCAAAATTGGGACGTTTGCCAGGGTTGATAAACACTGGTCCATGCACTGTCAGCAGAGAGGGCAATCGGCGACTTCTTTTAATTCCTGTTTAATTTCTTCAGAAAGCCCACTGTTGCCGTTCGCTACAAAGGTGATACCCTGAAACGTCTACTGGATCAGCGCTGGACAGGCCAGGCCATCTGGCTACAGTCTCAGTGATCCTTAAAAACATGGAGGATATCTCTGCAGTACTGTCGGAGGTAAACAGCACGGTTCAGAGGTTAGAGTGGAGGCAGTTGGACTTCTTCAGCATGTGCAAGAGCACATTTTTGTGTTTATTGGGCATGCAGTGCAGAAGATATTAATGCTGCTGGAAGCACCAAACAAACAGCTACAAGCTGAGGGAATGGAGTAAAACGTGTGCGCAGTGAAACAGACTGTGTTCGTGAGCTGAGATGTGACACTGCATTTTCGGAGTTATGGAATACAGCCACCAAATACAACAAAGACGTACCATGAACAGGAACCTTGAACACTACGTTCTTGAGGAAAGTGTGGGACAAGGACAAAACGAGATCAACAAAGAGACAGAGATGAAGACTCTACAGTGCCATTGATGCCGTTCTGGGAGAGATAGTCACGTGTGACAGAGATAGTACACTGTCACACGTGAATTCCTCCTGTCAGAAATTAAAGAAGCACCAGAAGAGAATTGGACCATTCAGAAAGTCATGTCAAAACACTACAAAACGCTTGAATCAATGCCCACTATATTACTAGCACTCCGACTGACCCTGATGTTTGTGAGAATGTGAGAATTATTTCTCAACTCTGAAGAGTGTCTTTACCGACCGTAGACGCACCATGCTGCATACGAGGGGAGGTACAGCTGGCTTTTAAAAAGGACTTGACCATGAAATGCAGAGCTGAATGGAAGGACGCTGTTCTGTGGAAGTTCCACGCAGGTCACAATCACCGCCTTCAGCTCTTCTAATGGTGAGTGAAAAAAATTAATGAAACATACACGTAGGTCTCTTATATTTTATTTGATAATTATGCACTAGCCAAATGCATCAGCCTAATTTGTTGCTGTTGTTGCTCTCTGTCAGGGTTGAACTGTCCCATTAACCCATTAAGACCTGGAACACATCTGTGTCATTTTTTTGGATTTGAGCTAAAAAGCATTATTTTACACTTTGGCTATTCAAAAATAGCAGATCTCAGTGCCGCGCTATGAGCTTGTAGATCTGCTATTTTTGAAAAATCGTGAAAATGTGTGCAAAACTTTGAATATATATATTTTTAAAGCAAACATTTGTAACTCAAATCTTTGCTTCTGGGGGTCCCTGGAACTCAATATTTTGAGATGGGGGTCCGCGGCCAAATACATATCATTTTGGGGGTCCTTGACATGAAAACGTTTGAGAACCACTGACATAGTAACATACGTTTTTTCAAAAAACGGTTTTATAATGCTCAAAATAATTGTATTTGTTGTTGTTGGTGCGATCGTGTTTCCACAGTATGTGTTGCTTTTTTCTGTATAGCTATTGTTTCGACAAGGTGTCAACTGAACTACTACAATACTAAGTTAATGCTAACCTAGCTAGTTATAGTGTTATGTGCACAATAAGTCTATCTATAGTATGTGATGTCATTAAGTGAAGGCCTGTTATGTGCACAGTACCTTTTTTTTGTACCTCCCGCCGTGGAGAAGGCGACATTAAGACATTAAAATGCTATACTTGTATTTGTTGTTGTTGGTGCGTATATGTAGCCTACTTGTAGCCATTTTCAATGCACTTTCACTGTGTTGTTTATTTTATAGGTGAGCATTTGCTATATATATAGGGGTGTTGAAAAATAAAGTGCCCCCTTTGGAAAAATGAAGGCCCCCCTGCTGATTATTGCCTGGAGCCGGTACTGTATGGGGGTCCCTGGCAGCAAATCTTTTCAAATGGTAGTCTGTGTCCTAATAATACGCATCAATTCGGGTGGGTGCTTGGCATGAAACGGTTTTGGGAAACACTGGAATAGATTGATTTAACATCATCTAAAATGTTCCTCATTATCTATATGTTCAGAGAAGAAACATCCGGTTCACTGTGAGTCACACTTCTTCTCTGAGAAGGAAAACAATACAGGCATAAACGTGACAGCCGCAGGCTTATTTTATTCATCGTCTGCTAACAATATCAAACACTTGGGAGGGAAAACGTCTCTGTGTGTGTGTGTGTGTGTGTGTGTGTGTGTGTGTGTGTGTGTGTGTGTGTGTGTGTGTGTGTGTGTGTCCGTGCGAGCGTGTGCTCGCTGCACACATTTCGTAAACATTCACTCATAAATGTGTCCTCAGGTACGATGAGCTCAGTTCCTGTGTAATCTGCGTGGATATTCTTCAAATATAATATGACCCACAGGCAGTGGTGGAAAAAGCACTCAAATGTTTTACTTAAGTAAAAGCATCAATACTGCAATGTAGAAGTACTCTGTTACAAGTAAAAGTCTGGAATTCAAAATTTACTTGAGTAAAAGTACAAAAGTATTGGCATAAAAATGTACTTAATTTACCAAAAGTAAAAGTACTAACATATTTGAAAATAGCCGATCTACAAGCTTACAACGCGTCGCGATGCGACGCGTTGTGAGCTTGTAGATCGGCTATTTTCAAATAGCCTAGGTATGAAATAGGGCTAAAGTGGTTAATGTATGTTTTATAATGTAATAATTTATATCTATAAAGTAACTAGTAACTAAAGTTTTCAAATAAATGTAGTGGAGTAAAAGTACAATATTTGGATCTGAGATGTAGTGGAGTAGAAGTAAAAGTATTGGAAATTGGAAATACTCAAGTAAGTACAGTACTTAAGTAAATGTACTTAGTTACTTTCCACCACTGCCCACAGGGTTGTTCTCATGTTAGCTGCTGTCATGTTGTAGCTGTATTTAATGTGTGAAATGCGTGTGTGTGTGTGTCAGTGTTCTTTTTGTCGACCAAAACTATGACGGAAAATGTTTGTCGACTACCTTTTTAGAAAACGAAACAAAAAATAAAAAAGAACTAAAGCTATGATGATAAAACTATGAATAAAAGTACGGACAATTTTGTCAACAAATAAAAACTAGACTAAAATGTATAGGAGAAGTGGACTAGTGGAGAGGAGATCCAGTAGAACTAAGACGAGCCATTTTATGCTCGGTTGATCGAGGGTGTCACACTCCGAAAATAGCTGATCTACAAGCTAACAATATGCGTCGCAGTATGAATGTAAAGTATAAGTATAAATCAAGCATTACGACGTCACGCCATCACGGCCCGCCAACATAAACTTTAGTCGACTAAATCAACTAGATTTAGTCGACTAACATCTAATGATAAACTAAAACGAGACTACAACATTTCAGATGACTAATATATGACTAAAACTAAATGGAATTCTATTCAAAAGACTATGACTAAAACTACATCACCAATTGCTGTCAGAATCAACACTGGTGTCTGTGTGTGTGCGCGCTAGCCCTAACCTTGAAGCAGTAGTTCACCCAAAAAATTACTTATTTTCTATCAATTACACACCCCATGAACTGAAGCCTTGAATAAATTGCCACATTCCTAAGCCAATAATTTGATGACCGGCGGAAAGATGCTAATGTCTCGAGAAGGAGACAAATGATTGGTTTAGGAATGCAACAAAAACTAAAAGATCTTCATGAATTCAAGGTTTCGTGGGGTGTACTGTAATTGATAGAAATATAAGTAATCTTTTGGGTTTAACCTTAAAGTCAACTCAACACAGAAGCCTGGGTGATTTCAGGACCCAAGATACGCACTCACTCACTCACTCTCTCTCACACACACACACACACACACACATACACATACACATACACACACACACACACACACACACACACACACACACACACACACACACACACACACACACACACACACACACACACACACACACACACACACACACACACACACACAGTGCACTTCCACCTACAGTGCACTTCCACCTACAGCTGTTCACTCACAGCGTGAAGCTGTAAGGCTCCCAGGAGCCTCAGACAGACAGAGATTACTGGCCTGGTGTGAAACCTAATGAGGTGGTGACCTTAACGAGCTTCTTACGGTGCACTGGGAGAACCTGTAGTACAGGAGCAATATATTCTTAAAGTTCACTTGGTAGACATAAAGAACTGAACAGGGGAATACTCTGTCTGCAAGCACAATCGTGCACGCACCAAAGGAAAGTATTTCAAAGTCATTTCAGCATATTCCTTTCTTCATCGCAAACATACCACCCCAGACTGCTTTAGGAAGGAGAGGCCCGTGAAATTGTTTCAACATGCAGCAGCACTGCACAGGTTAGACCTTCAGATAAAGCTATAGGGTTGACCACCCATGTTGCGGAAACATTTGTCCCGCGAGCCACATGAACTGAGCAATGTCCCACATTTCAATGATCACTGTTAGGAGAGAGAGAGAGAGAGAGAGAGAGAGAGAGAGAGAGAGAGAGAGAGAGAGAGAGAGAGAGAGAGAGAGAGAGAGAGAGAGAGAGAGAGAGAGAGAGAGAGAGAGAGAGAGAGAGAGAGAGAGAGAGACAGGCACATAAGTGAAGGTTACAGCTGCACCTCTGTAGTCTACTAAAAGAGAATGCTCAGCTATCGACACCAGGGCCGGTGCTAGGCATATTTGGCGCCCTAGGCAATATTTTTCCTGGCCCACCCCCCGCCACCGTTTTCTGCCAAAGCAAAAAAAAAAGGGCAACTGCCTAATGGGCGCTGATCGACACCCAATACAAGTTCAAACACTGAATCAAGTACACATAAACTCTTGAACGGTGTCCCTTCGTGCTCTATACCGGGCCCCACTACCATTTGCCTCTACATCAAATCTTTTGGTCCAAAAATAGCTGATCTACAAGTTCACAGTGCGTTTTGTTGTGTTGTGGTGAATTGTGTGAGCTCGTAGAGCTGCCATTGTCGCCAAAATGTTCACCCCATAGTTGGTGCGTTCTGTGGAGCGCAGCTAGACTTTATGCCTTGTTTTCATATTGAAATATCTGAGATTGGAATTTTTTTCTTTCTTTGTTTTTGCCTCTGGGGCCACCACCTCCTTTTTTTGTGTAGAAACAGGAACTCGGTTTGGCTCCTCTCCTTTCTTAGTCCACGTCCTCCCGGGTGCTTCTGTGTTTATTCCTCACTTAGAACAACATTACTTGTTTTTAACCCATTGAGACCTGAAGGCGATTCTACATGTCTCCTAAATCTCAAAAAACGTACGTGTCTATATCAGTGGTGCTCAATCTTTTTCATGTCAAGGACCCCCAAAATTATATGTATTTGGCCGCGGACCCCCATCAAAATATTTTGTTCCAGGGACCCCCCAGAAGCAAAGATTTGAGTTAAAAATGTTCGCTTTAAAAATATATATATTCAAAGATTTGCTCACATTTTCAAAAATAGCAGATCTACAAGCTCGTAGCGCGGCACTCGGTGCCGCGCTATGAGCTTGTATATCTGCTATTTTTGAATAGCCCAAAGTGTAAAATAATGCTTTTTAGCTCAAATCTAAAAATGACACAGTTCCAGGTCTTAATGGGTTAAGGCAGTGGTGCTGACAGATTCTGCTGTTAACAATCTGTTTTGAGAGATTAGGATTGTAGGTAGTAGACAGACACCCACCCATTTGATCCACCGAAAAAGGTAAAAACTAGACTTTCACAGCTATTTACAATCTTGGCCTCTGGAAAACCTCAAAAGGGGCTTTTCTCTCGTTGTCTGTTTGTTGAACTGTTAAATCTCTGCTGTGGTGCACAGGGACTTTTCCCCCCTCTTGGAGGGTTTAGGAGATACGCTGGTAGGAAGGAACCATGGAGGTTAATGCAACCTGGATTACACTGATAACCACGGCAGATGCCTCCCAGGCGCATGCTTTGATGCACACACACACACACAGACCCGCCTACGTGCCCACGTGCACGCTCTGGTGCACGCACATCCATATCGCTGTTGTCGGGGCAGAAACCACTTATCTCCATATTCTAACTTTTTGTGTTATTTTCGTGAATTAACCCATTAAGACCTGGAACTGTGTCATTTTTAGATTTGAGCTAAAAAGCCTTATTTTACACTTTGGGCTATTCAAAAATAGTAGATATACAAGCTCATAGCGCGGCACCGAGTGCCGCGCTACGAGCTTGTAGATCTGCTATTTTTGAAAAATCGTGAAAATGTGTGCAAATCTTTGAATATATATATTTTTAAAGCGAAATGTTTTAACTCAAATCTTTGCTTCTGGGGGGTCCCTGGAACTAAATATTTTGATGGGGGTCCGCGGCCAAATACATATAATTTTGGGGGTCCTTGACATGAAAAAGATTGAGCACCACTGATATAGAAACATACGTTTTTCAGAAAACTGTTGAGATTTAGGAGACATGTAGAATCGGCTTCAGGTCTCAATGGGTTAACGTCCTACTTGATCATACTTACCGCGTCACACAAAAGCAGCAAAAGTAGCAGATCCACAAGCTCGGAACGCGAGCTTGTGGATCTGCTACTTTTGAATTTAAATCCTGAAAAGTAAGCGTTTTGGACATAGGAGCTTTCCATCTGACAGAGACGATATGCAGGCAGCGATGCACAAACACACACACACACACACACACGTACGCACGCACGCACGCACACACGCACACACTCCCTGAGCAGAGAGAGCCTAAACAAAAAGTCTTTAGATCAGTTATCTGCCCGTGTTGTTTGATGTCAGTAGCTACGGGATTTGGAGCGTCAATAATCCGGTTGACAACGTATCAGTTTTGATGTCCGGAAAATGATGGTGATAGCACTTACTGAAGAGTATGTTACAGTATGTTTTCTACCGTATGTAAAACACATAGTGAACACATACACACTGTGTCAACCTGTACGTACAGTACACACTGTGTCAACCTGTACGTGCACACAGACACCTAGTCTGTGTCCTAAATGACAGACCCAAACCCATAATGCACTTGTGAAGTTTGGGCTGGAGATCCCATTGGTTCCGAGATATGTTATGATATGTTATCATAACATCCATAGTATCACGGACAGTATACATCCGCTGCTATGCTCACGCACCTTTATATCTTACCTCAGGTACTACAGTATGTGTAAATATGTAGATAATTTGTTTGTTGTGTAATAGATAAATTAGAATGCCAACCTGTTCTTCGATCATTTCTGTACTATGTAACTGTGTTTGAACTAAAGAGGTTTAAACTCACAGCAGGGGTCTTTAGTACAGCTGTCAATCTAACAGCTGATCTGAATCCTTCATGCTACTCTCACTGTGTCAGCTATGTGTATTTGTGTAGCTATGGTTGTGTCTCTCTTATCTTTAGTCCATACCTTATAAGACCATTTAGAATGGCATCTTTGGTACAATGTGGAGTATAAAGAACTGTGTTAGAGGAGGTTCAAGAGGCTGGTGCCCCGAATGGGCTGTTGGTCAGGCCAGGAGGCCTGGCTCTACCGATCTGTGTATGCTGTTGCGCTCTGCTGACATCTTCCTAATAAATGATCTAAAACTTCACCTGAATGGAATATTATTATTAATATTGCTATAACAGTTGTCAATAGAACATTGCACAAAAAAGAAAGTCACCCACCTTTTTACTTTACACCTGTGATGTGACAATGAAGCTGATTCTGATTCAAATCCCCTCTAGGTCGCAAAGCTTTACATCTTTTCAACATTATTGTTTGTTGTTGTTGGAGTGGGGGTGAACACACACACACACACACACACACACACACACACACACACACACACACACACACACACACACACACACACACACACACACACACACACACACACACACACACACACACACACACACACACACACACACACACACACAAAGAGGCACTCACACTCGATGCGTATCTGCTCCATCTCCGACACCTCAGCGATGGACTCCTTCAGGTCCTCGATGAACTTGAGCAGCTCCTCAGCGCTCTGGGCGCAGAAGTTCAGCACCTGCTTCTTGTCCGAGCCGAACGGTGACAGAATGGAAATGCCATGGGGGTAGACTGGAGAAAAGACCAAACAGAGTAAGAAGAGCTAAAACTTGTACTTCTAATGGTTCGGGTTTCAGTTGTAAATATGACTGGGTATTGTGAATAGTATCGTCATTTCTTTTTAGTACTAGAGCCTCACACCGATGCCACACCGCCGATCCACAGGGGCGCTGTGGACCCTTCTGTTGTGTCTGACATCAGTGCATGTTGAATGGTTTCGGTTGAGTCTGTCATCAGTTCATGTTTACAATTTAGAATTTAGGCATTTAGCAGACACTCTTAATCCAGAGCCAAGGCAAGGTAAACACAAGGTATTATGAGGTAATACATCAAATGCATAGAAATAGCAATCTAGGATCATAGGTAAACCAAGAACCCAGACGCGTTGCTAGGTCTCTACTAGGTTGGGGGCTTAGCCCCCCAGGCAACGGACACATGCACGCGTGCGCAGCGGATTTTGCCGGATTTGGGTACTTTTCCCCCCGTTTTTTGTTACTTTATTTCGGTTTTAGGGTTAGGGGTAGGGTTAGGTTAGGGTTATAAATATATAATAAAAAATAAATAAGAAATTGTATAATTTTTTTATTGGTGGCTTTGGATATAGCCACCGAAGCCCCCGCGTAACGACGCCCCTGCAAGAACCTATCATCAGTCTATACAGTATAATATATGAAAAAAAAATTATCTGTACATTGAAACTATACACACTATATGATGCCAGGTCAACAAATGAACCTATCTGTCTACATGCTATCTAAATAACCTTTTACTTTGCATTACACTGCAAGGTCGTCAAGGCAAGGGCAAGTGCTACGGCTAAGGTGGAGTCTGAAGAGGTGCTAACTGACTGCAATGTCTGAGTGCATGTTGACCATCAAATGGCCATATATGTGCACTTGGTTTATGCAGTGACTGACATCAATATGTTGCTCTGTGTGTGTCAAAGCTGTAAGGTGACCTGTGCCAGTGTCCTTTACCATGTCTAGGTTCATAAGTCGGGGGGAAGTAACTGTGTAGATGAAGATACTGAGTGAATGGAAAACTACTGAAAACATTCAAAAGGTTTGACTCAGACATTAAACACAAACATGTCCATGAGAGCATATCGTAGCTGTCAGGCAGAAACCTTGTACCTCCATATACAGTATTTAATCTCTTTATGTTTTTCTTTCTTTTCGTTCCATAAATTAATGCTATTAATGCCAACAATTGTATACCTTGTCATATGACCGTGTCATGCAAACGTAGCTGATCTTCAAGCTTGTAGATCTGCCATTTTCGCTATTTTTAAAAAATGTTTACAGTTTTGAATTACTTTTACCGTCAGTTATTCGGTTTATCTACTTCTCAAGAATGGTTTGCTTTGCCTAGTTTTGTTTATTTGTTTATTATCCGGATAACGTCAGCTACAGTAGTCTTCCTGGGGTCCAAGACATTAATAAACATTAACAACAATAGAAAACATCACAGTGTATCACAAAGAAATACAAAAAAGAATAAAACATTTTACAAAAGTCAAGTATCACATAAAAAGATATATCAACAGGGATACAACAGATAAAAAAAATAAGTAGAAAAAAAAGCAGCACTATCAATCTGATATGTAAGAAAGGTGTATGTTTGGAGTGAACAGTATATGAAGTCTAAGTTTCCTTTTAAAACAGGCTTTTTCTTTGGTGTTACGAATCTCACTTGGAAGACCATTTCGTGGTAGCCTACAAATGACCTATAAAATGCAGCTCTCTTCATGGAATTGGACTTTGATAGAGGTAAAGTTATCTGTCCACCTCTCGCCCCACGAGTGGAATATGTGGAATACTTGATTCTTTTACGATACAAGAAGGAACTGGTGCTATAGAGGCTGTATTTATCATTTAACAGCAACAGCCAGAAAAGGCTTACAGAACATAGAACATTATGGCAGGTCTGTTCGTATCATTTATTATATGGCTGGTTCTGGTACAAGGAGAGATTAGAGAGGATGAGCTGGGAACCTGCTTTAAATTCAGGAATGACTTTGGTCCTTTTTCTGTTGTGGACCCGAGGCCTTCGATGTCTCGGCCACAGATTAAGTATAAATCCCTGTCTCAAATGGTGCGAGCTACATTTAAAGCAAAGCAGTCCCAAAGCGGCAAACCTTCTCCCTCGATGGAGTACTTACCGTAGCATCCAGAACAGAGAGACCTAGTCCATTGTTTTTTTTTGCAGACGCTTATCTTACAGATTACATTTTACAAAACAATAGCTTGCAGCAACACTTTGACCGTCTCTATGCATTGAACAATCTGGGAACCCATCGCCAACTGAACATGAAAAACAGCGCCCTCTGCTGTTTGTTCTATGTCTGTTGGCTCTGGGCGGAAGAAAATGTAACACCAGAGCGCAAGGAAACCGGTGTTTGTGTATGCCTTCAGCGCATCACTTCCGGTTGGTGCGACTATGTTTTAATTCCCACTAACAATATTTCTACACGGAACACTAACACCACTTCTCCCAGAGAACATGGATCGTTTTGGTTATAAGCCCACTTGTTTCTATGATGAAAGAGTAAGTTAAAATGTGAATATATTTCCGTGGTTTTGTCTGCTCCGCGGACGCTATTATTAAATTAGTTTGGGATTGTTTCGAGGGGGGAAGGATCGACGGACACGTGAATCCCGGCCACTACATTTGATTGGGTAAAGCGCGGCCTGCTTCCTGATCTGAAGGCACGCCCATGCGCACTCGTTATGACGAACCTCCCCGACAGATTCCAACGCAGTGCAGAATCTGTTCTTGAGAGATTATGCATTGAATGACTGTAATTCCATGAATACAGTGGTGGGATGTGATCAGTTCTTGAGAGCCTAGCGAAGGTGAAAAGAACTTAGATAGAGAGACTAATTTAGGTGTAGTCTCTCAGAACCATGGACAGGCTATATAACCTTTAGATCTCTTCCACTTAAATGATGTACAATCAAGTATTCAAAATAAATTTTATTTTAATAATAATAGTAATAATAATAAAAAAAAACGAATCACCTAATTTTGCCAACATCTTACTAGTGCAATTTTACATTTTACAGTCAGGCTGTGGTGACTTACACTCATTTTCAAACAGGTGGAACTGCATTCCCAGCAGGCCCATGGCTTTGCAGAAGGTGTAGGCTGCAGAACTTTTCTTCTTTGGACACAGCTTCAGGATCTGAGTGGTAAAAAAATGACAAATAATCTTTCTTCATTGTTCTTTGTTCTGCCCTCCAAGTTATTTGTAAATCTAGAAAAAGATTTACACTGACCACCGAATAAAAATTTGTTTTTTCAACTTGTATTTTAATTTTAGTCCACTGCCAGCTTGCCATCCGCAAGCACGGCTAATTGTGTTCACTGGAACACAAAGCGGAGGCACAGTGGAGGATTTGAACCCCAGGCAGGAACTTTACCCCTGTGCCCTCCGGACGCCCCTCAAATACTGCTTTTTTTTAGCTGAGTATGAGAAAAACATCCAAAGCCAATCCCAAAAATTATATTCATACTGACCATGACCTTCAAAGGCATAAAAACATTTCGGAATGTGTACTTACGCTCAATCGCTAGCGAAAAACAAATGTGAATATGTCTAAAGCCTATTTCAGACCAAAGATTTGCAACGAGCGAAAATAGCAGACCTACAAGCCTACAAGCTGACAACGCGCCACATCCGTGACGCGTTGTGAGCTTGTAGATCGGCTGTTTTTCGGCGCGCAACAGGGTCGAGCGGCGGGAGCATAATATATTTAAGCATTAGAATGTTGCAGAGAAAAACCGCAGTGATCTGAATTACCCTGAAAAGAACTACCTTGAGAAGGAGCCTGTGCTTTGCACAGCACTATACTGCCAGGTGCATTTTTAGTAGGCAGACATATTAAACCAATACATCACAAAGGCACTTTCAAAAGTGCAGACAAGCTATACAGTAAAGCCGGCAGGCTATAACCAAATGCAAGGGAAAAGTCCCCGTACGCTTTCATTACGTACTATAACATTTCCAACGTCCATTTTCGAACAGGCGTCAGCAGGCGTCAATTGAGCCGAAAAATACTCTTCCTATAACTTTTAGTGTCAAAAGAACAATTCCACAAGTCATGTTAAAAGATTTCTTTTTTCTCCCGTTTTACTTCCAAATGAGCCTTTTGACCTCCCCTCCTCAAGCAACCAATTACTTTTGTATTATCGCAAAAACTGACACATTTTTTTTTTCCCCTTGGTTTTGCTTTGTTTCTTTGGAGAGAGACCAGATGTGGGCTAATTATGAGAGCAGTTTAATACTAGAAGATAACCTCTTATAGTAGCTCCAAATGAGTGCATTAATTTGAACCATCATTAAAATCTTTAACTCCCCCAATTTACACAAGTTTGGACCAAATGAGGGTCAAGGGCCAGGTGAAAAATAACTTTATTCGTGTTTAGTTTTTTTTTACTTGCGGGCCAGATCTTTGCTCATCTACACCACATTTGCTATTACAGTATATAGTTTTAGTATAGAGTTTTGTGTTATGAAATGGTGCACTACTAAGGCAGGTGATGGTGCATTGCAGCTGCCACAAGGAAATAAGGGGTTTTATACAGTAGCCTAGTTGTGTGGAGCATAAAACAAGGCATTTAGAGAATTGTATGTGTATTTGAATAGCTGTCCAATTATGCACATGTCATCACAAACAAAACGACACATAGATTTAGCCACCAAGTTAAGAGAACGTGACAATGCAAGTTTACGGGACAGGGGGAAAACAACCAGTGTTGCCATGTCTGCTTAAGTGACTTTGTTGCTTGTTAAATATTGGTACAGTAGTTATGGGTTCTTTTTTTTTTTTTGCAGTGTAGTTGCTTATTTGGGCTTGCTTCGCATTTGTCCGCAGGACCCCCATATAAGATGTGTTGTTAAAATGCTTCAAAACTATTCCAAAATTACCTTCTTTTTTCAAGATACATTTTTCTTTATACATTTTTTTATAGCCTATAGTCGCTTCTTTTGGGCTTGTTTTCATAGACCTGGTTGCTTATTTCCATCGCAAAATATGGCAACACTGAATTCAACATACCACGATGAGGTCATTGAACAGGAAGACCTCTCTCTGGTGGGCTGCCTGTTTCTGGGCCTTGTTGACATCTGCCACTTCAAACAGACGACTACAGCACACTAGTCTTCTGTGAGGGACGGACAGAACCTGCAGAGAGAGAGAGAGAGAGAGAGAGAGAGAGAGAGAGAGAGAGAGAGAGAGAGAGTGAGTTAAGCTGAGTCTCTACAAAAAAGGTACATAAAAGGAATATTTCACTTTCAAACATGTTTGGGGTCATTTTAACATCTACTCAGGCTTTTGTGAGCACCCCAGACAGTTTTTAAGATGCTTGATTCAGTATTTAGATATTTGATATTCATTTTACCTTTCCTATACAGACCCATTGTAAGTTCAAACTCCATTTTAAACATGTTAGATTAATATCTTTGTATTTATTTTTGTATTTAAAAAAATTCCCAAAAAACATTATGAAGAAATACATGATAAAAGTAATTGAAAAAACACGGCCTCTCACGTATTAGATGGACAATCAGTCAGCAGAACCAAGGACAGGTGTTTTCGATGAATCTATCATGGTTAAAATGGTTTGAAGTTACAATGGGTTTATATTGGAAGGGGCTGTGTCTGAAGAAATGCAGTTTGTTACTATCCACCACACATTGCTGCCCAGGGACGTGCAGAAGGATTTGGAGAGGCAGGGGCTGGAATTTCAAAAGGGCACCTATTGGACTTATTTTTACAAAACCCCAAAAAAAACGCACCCAACAAGCTTGAAACTGAGCAGATTGGACCTTCCGTTCCAGAGATAATGGCCAAAACATCTTGAAAACGGCCACTTTTGCCGATTTTCGATCGCCGATTTTCGATTGAGTTTTAGCCATTGTCGCCCGTTTTTCTGTAATAACACGGGCTAGGAAGGTCGGACGGCGACGAACTAGATACCTGAGGAAAGTTCACTTTGAGCTGCATCCAACACATCCACTGCCATCTCTGTCAGCCTTACCGTTAGGCTGCTAGGGGCAGTTGAAATGTCTTTTTTGGTTTAAAAGAAGAAAAACAAAATCAGTCTGGAGAGGGCACTTTTTTACCAATGGGTAAAAGGGCAGGGGCTCAAGCCCCCTTTCATGTCTATGTGTGCACGTGCATGTTGCTGCCTTCAAAATCCTACAACTAACCACAATTTGACATCTCCAAGGGGGACTAACATCTCAGCAGGTTTAAATCCCCATTAACGGCAATGTTATCATCCTCTCATCAATAACGACATCCATAAATACGTTTTTTTGTGCCGCCACAGGGCGTATTTATTGATGACTTCAGCCCAGAGGACAAGCATTATTAGTTATTCTCCTCCTGAGAGTTCACTCAGCCAAGTAAAGAGGTGTCATTAAACCAGCGATGGAGGAAGTACTCACACGTTTTACTCAAGTTAAAGTATCAATCCCGTATTCAAAATGTACTTGAGTAAAAGCACAAAAGTATCGACATCAAAATATACTGAAAGTACCAAAAGTTAAAGTATTCATTGTCCCAAGTTCACAATGTATGAAAGAAATCTTTTGAAAATAGCAGATTTACAAGCTCACAATGCGTCGCATCGTGACGCATTGTGAGCTGCTAGATATGCTATTTTCAAATGGCCAAAATATATAGGGCTTAAGTGGTTAGTGGTTTTAGTAATAATAATCAAAATCTACAAAGTAACTAGGAACTAAAGTTTTCATATAATTGTAGTGGAGTAAAAGTACTGTACAATATTTTCCTCTGAGATGTAGTGGGGTAGAAGTAAAAGTATTGAAATTTGTAAATACTGAAGAAAGTTAAGATACCTCAAAATTGTAAAATACTTGAGTACATGTACTTAGTTACTTTACACCACTGCATTAAACCTCAACGTAAAGCGCTTCACTTTCCTAAGTGGTTAGAAACAGGAAGGGTCGTAAGAAGATTGTGTGAAGAGGAGGAGATTGTGTGAAGAGGAGGTGATAAACTATGATGACAGGGAACAGAATCAAAAGAAAGCTGTAGAATGGTGCGTTGATGGAAAAATGGAAAGATCGATCTTTAAGTGCTCCCATAAAGTCACTTTGTGCCATGCTGTGAGTTTGTAGATCTGCAATTTTTCAAAAATCTTGAACTTTGGTGAACATTTTCAACACAAATCTTTGCTTCTGGGGGTCCCTGGCACAACATATTTTCAGATGGGGCGGCCAAATATTGGGGGTCCTTGACATGAAAAAGTTTGAGAACCACTGATTTAGATAGCATGCTATGTAGACAGATGCCAGATTCAGTTGTAGATCTGGCATAGTGTCTTTAGTTTGTAAAGATTCTTGTTTTTTTTTTATATTATACTGTTTAGACTGATGATAGGTTCTTGGTTTACCTATGATCCTAGATTACTATGTCTATGCATTTGATGTATTACCTCGTGTTTACCTTGCTTACTGTAAACCGCTCTGGATTAAAAGTGTCTGCTAAATGTCTAAATTGTTAATGTATGTGTATTTGTGTGTATTTGTGGGGCACTAGACCAGGGAATCCCAATTCTTTCCATGCCAAGGACCCCCAGCTAGCATAGTATCTGGCTGCAGCCCCTTATTGTGAAATTGCTTCTTTTTTTTGTTTAGGTTCTGCTCCCAGAAAAGAAGATTATGTAAACAAATATATCAAAATGATTTAAAAAAAAAAAAAAAACATTTTCCATATTTTTCAAATTTCTTAAAAAAATAGCAGATCAAGGTCGCAGCGCTGCACAAAGTGATGCGCTGTGAGCTTGTAGATCTGGTATTTTTGATGATTGTGATGCTACATTAACTAATTTAGCTGAAGACCCCCTGGGTCACACACACACAAACAAAATATTTATTCATATTCACATAAACAAAAGAATGCCTTGTACAAAGGACATAAAAAAGACGGCAGAACATTGTTACTTACAAAACAGTTGACATATATTGTCAAACACGGCAGACATCAATCATAGATAAAGGAAACAACGCCTCCTCCAAATTTAGCAGCTTAATAGCTGATACTCAGTGGTGGAAAAAGTACTCAAATTCTTTACTTAAGTAAAAGTACCAATACTGCAATATACAAATACTCTGTTACAAGTAAAAGTCCGGAATTAAAAATGTACTTGAGTAAAAGTACAAAAGTATTGGCATCAAAATGTACTTAAAGTACCAAAAGTAAAAGTACTAAATATTTGAAAATAGCTTGTAGATCGGCAATTTTCAAATAGCCTAGGTATAAAATAGGGCTAAAGTGGTTAATGTATGTTTCATTATATCATAGTTTATATCTGAAAAGTAACTAAAGTTTTCAAGTATATGTAGTGGAGTAAAAGTACAATATTTGCCTCTGAGATGTAGTAGAAGTAAAAGTATGGGAAATGGGAAATACTCAAGTAAAGTACAAATACCTCAAAATTGTACATAAGTACAGTACTTAAGTAAATGTACTTCGTTACTTTCCACCACTGCTGATACTGAGTACCTTGCTAACTACTTGGCCCTCCTTTTGGAGATGCTGGCCATTTGAAGGTAGCCTGGTAACCCCCCCCCCACCCCTTCCGGAAATCTCATTTGCATTTGTTACAAATGAGATTTCCGTAGGGGGGGGGGGGGTTTACCAGGCTAATTTGAAGGCCCCTCACAACCAACTTGTGCACACGTGCCTTAGGCTACCCCCACACTCACACACACACACACACACACACACACACACACACACACACACACACACACACACACACACACACACACACACACACACACACACACACACTTTTGTTACCCCCGTGTGTAACATAAAACCTAGTTTTCTTCCATTTAAACAAGACCTTGACAATAATAAACGCATGTCCCCCTCAGGAACACATGCTGTCCCTTTACAGGAGTCTCCTTCTGTTTCCTGTGTAGGTGACAGGATTATATATTTGCACTGCCTGGGGGTCAAGCCGCAACAATCAAACGATAAGACGTTCACTCCAGATGTTCGCAAGGATTGTGTACATCAGTTGAATTGCTTGTGGGCAACAGACTACAGTATAATACACTTGTTTCTGTTAAGATTATAGCAGTCAGGTAGGAAGACTGCGTGAGCATAATCACGAAACAAACAGGAGGTGCAAATGATTCTTAACCCATGAAGACCTGTGGTCGATTCTACGAATGCCTTTCTAAACCAATAGTTCTCAAACTTTTTCGTGCAAAGGCCCCGCCGACCCCCAGCTGAAAATGTTTCCCGGACCCCCTGTTGAAGACCACTGTTCTATAGTATACTTTGACACAAGTACTGGGGTAGAATACCTTTTTCCACCAATGTCAATTGCTCTGCCAAAAATCATAAACAGTATAGTCTTGTTTTTCTCAAAAGGTCTCATCTCACTTCTATATTGCTGCTTTTGTTCCTATAGCGCTCACTACCCTTTTATCCCTTTAGGCTACACAGACTCCTGCATCATGCTAACGTCACATACAGTGATATGCACGGGCATCATTAGCCCTGAACTGCCATGCGCTGCACTCGCCCCCCACAATACCTCTGCTCTTTATCAGTGTTGCCAGATCTTGTGAGAGAACTAAGCAACCAGGTCTATGAAAACAAGCCCAAAATTATATGCATCAAGCCAGTGGTGTAAAGTAACTCAAGTACTGTACTTAAGTACAATTTTGAGGTATTTTTTTACTTTACTAGAGTATTTCCAATTGTCTATACTTTTACTTCTACTCCACTACATCTCAGAGGCAAATATTGTACTTTTCCTCCACTACAATTATTTGAAAACCTTAGTTACTAGTTACTTTGTAGATATAAATTATTACATTATAAAAACATACATTATCCACCTTAGCCCTTTTTAATACCTAGGCCATTTGAAAATAGCCGATCTATAAGCTCACAACGCGTCGCATCGCGACGTGTTGTGAGCTTGTAGATCTGCTATTTTCAAACATTTCAGTACTTTTACTTTTGATACTTTAAGTACATTTTGATACCAATACTTTTGTACTTTTACTCAAGTAAATTTTGAATTCCGGACTTTTACTTGTAACAGAGTACTTCTACATTGCAGGATTGATACTTTTACTTAAGTAAAACATTTGAGTAGTTTTTCCATCACTGCATCAAGCATATCAATGCATCAAGCTCACAACACGTCACGATGCGACCCGCAAACCCGCAACCACCAATAATTTACAAGCAACTTTACAAAAAAAAAACAAGCCCAAGGTTGCTTATAATAAGCAGACATGGCAACACTGACCATCGACACGGATCACTTGCAAACAAGTTCACTGCAGTATAACAGCTGAGTTCCAGATGTTTTAAGAAATGGGGAAGTCATTTCACAAACGTCCCCATCATGTGCTTGTAAGGTTGTAAGTGATTGAGGGAGACAACAGGTCCGTCTTGCCTTGCCAAAACGCTGGCAGTTTATTTCCCCCCGCCGGGCTTGGATGTGATTTGGCAGCTGGGTCCCCTTCTGCAGGACCATGTCAGGGCTCACAATGATTATGTGATAATAACTGCTGTGTGTGTACAGAGCAAATATGCACACTGAATGTTATGTTGCAGACTCTGGGAAAAACAACAGTTTGACCTTCCCCGATCCCAGACTTAAACGCTGCTTACACAGAATAATAAAGTGTGCAAAGTGTAATCAGTTTCGGGACAAAAGTCTACACGATCAAATCAACATATCGTTGCTGTAGGGCGGAAAACCTCTTATGTACATATTTTAACCTTTTGTTCTCACACTTTTTCGTGCCAAGGACCCCCAAATTGATATGTATTTGTCCCCCTATCTGAAAAGGTTTTGTGCCAAAAAAAATCATCCAAACATGTTAAATGTTTTTCTAATATTTTCAAAAATAGCAGATGTACAAGCTCGCAGCTTGTAGATCTGCTATTGAGAACCAATGGGTTAAAGTAATGCAGCCTCTAAGCCACAGTCAGCCGACCTTTCCATGAAATCATTTATTTGTTTTGGTTGTATAATAGAAAACAGGTTATCATGATAATGTATGTGGTATCTGTGGAACACAGCACTTCTCTTCACCCAGACAGTGCAGATGGCCGTCTCTCTGAAACAATCTATCAGTGTGTTGCATGTGTGACAGCAACGTCTCTGTCATTCCATGGACACTCGTTTATCACTCACAGACACTTAAAAAAAAAACAGGCCAAAAACACGACTTCGAGCCGCTGACTACGGCGTTTGGGTTTCAATGTCAGTCGGGGAAAATAATAGATCGCAGCTGAAAAGAAACCAGACATCTTCTCTGCCAAAGCCCCCAGAAATTGGTTTCTCTTCCTGTCAAGCGTTGGCGAGCACAGAAACTGTCGATGACCTCTATTACTCTTTTGCTCAAGCCATAAAAATTAGCTAGAACAAAATACAGCTAAAAAGGATGTGTCCTTGAAGCTCAGTACATTTAATGAGCCACTCTGTGGACAAGATAGTGTATTTATCATCATTTATTTTTAAAGCCTCACTATGTAACTTTTCTGAATGAATAAAATGTAATTTTGTCCAATCTGTATGGTAGCAGTAGCACCGTGGCACCGTCGGAGGTGCGTCAGGCAAAAATGTCAGCACTTGTGCAGGATACCGAGTTCAAATCCGGGGTAAGAGGAAAGTTACATAGTGCTTTGCCGTTACAAAAAGGCTTAGGTGACAACTTAGCTTAGGTGAGTTCTTCACTAATGAGTGACTCTCAGCCTGAGCTTGTGTGTGTGTGTGTGTGTGTGTGTGTGTGTGTGTGTGTGTGTGTGTGTGTGTGTGTGTGTGTGTGTGTGCGCGCGCGCGCGCACACACACACGTGTGTTGTGAGTTGAGTTTGAGTGTGAGTACATCATCTTGTATGCATGAGAATGCGTTGCTTTGATTAAAAGCCATCTTCCTCCCTTAGTCTTCAATCAAACATTGTGAGCGCTCAGGTGCCGCAGTGCTAAAGTGCCTGCCCACCACCGCAGAGGTTGTGGTTTCAAATCCACCGTGGTGCATCCGGCTTTGTCGAGCGTCTACACGAACACAATTGGCCCGTGTTCGGGAGATCTACAAGAACACAATGCGACGCATTGTGAGCTTGTAGATCTGCTATTTTCAAAATATTTGCATACATTTTATACATTTGAAAACAAGTGAAATGGGGCATTCTGCATAATGAGTACTTTTACTTTTGTACCTTAAGTATATATTTTGACTTGCCACCACTGGGAATGCATGTGTGTGACTGTACAGTATGTGTGTGTACGTGTGTGTTCCTACCGTCTTCATGCCTACAATGGACTGCTCCACCTTGTGTGTATGCGTGTGTTCTTACCGTCTTCATGCCTACGATGGACTGCTCCACCTTGGACACGTAGGTGACGTGGTCCTCGTTGGAGCGCAGCTCCCTCTGCTGTATCCTCTCGTAGATGCCCACCACCATGTCTCTGGGGATGTCTGCTCCGTCATCCACACCTGCAGCAGCGTCACAACATGACCTGTCATGTGCACAGCATACCTCTAGCGGAAACACATTTTGGCGAGGTCGTAAGACGCCATTGTGAAGAACAGACGCAATCCCACGATCTTCTGACCAGACGAAGATGTTTTTTTGTTTTTGTTTTTTTGACTTGGCTTCTCCGTCTGGCTATCATCTTGTTTGAGCCGGATTTCCAAATGTCACCAATTACGTAGGCAAGTCAGGAAGTGACTCGAATTTTGCATTGGAAGGCTCTGTTCCACCCCGCCCACGGACCAATCAGAAGCAGCGGTGCGGTCCCGCCCCTTGGAAATGATTTTCCAGACAGAGTAGCGAAGTGAGAAAAAAATGATCCGCCGAACGGAGCAAATCAGTCTGGATTCCAGGCTAGAAATACCTGCAGTTGACACCAATGCAAACATTGTGTGTGATTTAGTCAGAAATTCATATTGCATATTATTGAAATAAGCGACCCTAATGCAATGCTCATTCTTCAGGGAACTTTCGGTTTCAGCATGGTGGAAACGTTTTGGTTTCCGTGCCAAGGACCCCCAACATTGTGTATTTTGGGGTGGACCCCCATCTGAAAATGTTTTGTGCCAGCCAGGGACCCCCCAGAAGAGAAGATTTGTGTTAACACTTTCAAGATTATTATTATTTGTTTTTAAAAAATTGCAGATGTACAGTACAAGCTCGCAGCTCGACACAAAGTGACACGCTGCGAGCTTGTATGTGCTATTTCTGAGAACTACTGTTCTAAACCAATGTTCTGAATCTTATGAGTTTACTAAGTTGCTATATACTGTATATACTGTATATAGCTGAAATCTAAAATGACACAGATGCTTTCCCAGTTTTAATGTGTTAATAAACATGAACACAAATATGACCCAGCGACGTTTTCATATTTTGATGGGCGTGCGTATTAATTTGTTCTGTATTAAAGGTAGGGTAAGTGATATTTTTTGGTTAAAACAAAAAGCATTTTGTTAAAAGGTTAAATCACTATATTCTGATAGTAATCATTGCTATAAAGTGTTTGTTCAGTAACAGGAGTCTCCCCGTCTCACCAGCTCTTTAATAAACAGAAAATACATTTTCCGGTAGGTGTCAAGATGCCAATCAGGAGAAAGTACCAATTTTTAAGCTTCATTTTTATAGTGTTCCAGTTCCATTTCTGCTCATTTCTTAGTGTCATCACTTCCAATTTCACTTGTTTAATCTATATCCTGATTGAGTTCTCTATCCTGATTGGATAAAATTGGAAATGAAACTGAAACTGAAACGAAAATTCATTTTCTGTTTTATAAAGAGCTGGAGAGACAAGGAGACTCCTTTTACTGAACAAACACTCTATAGCAATGAGTACTATCAGAATATAGAGCTATTTAACACTTATTTTAACCAAAGAAAATCACTTACCCTACCTTTAACTGCCATAAATGTGGTTCTGATATTGTCCTATTGTGGGACTGGCTTTGACACCGCTGGTCCATTCTGATGGAGTTAATGAACTATTCCAGGGTTGCTTTATTACTAACTATTGGTTTCTGGTGTGTAATTGCGCTCCAACCTTAGCCCATTAGCTGACCAATGAGCCCACGCCATGGTGAACGAGAGACAGACGGAGAGAGAGAGAGAGCGAGAGCGAGAGCGAGAGCGAGAGAGAGAGAGAGTGTAAACTAGTAGTTCTCAACCTATTCTGAATCAGGGCCCACTCGAAATGTTTTGAAAATGTCCGTGGCCCACCCATCTGACCACTTAACACAGCAGCAGCCTTTCGGTTGCCGTGTGCCTCCCCCCCCCCTTTTTTTTTTGTTGCTCAGGCTTGGATCAAAGAAACTAACATTAAGTTCCTATTTATTGGTCTCACAGTGAAAAATATTTTTTTTTCTCCTAACCTATGACAAAATACCATGACATTTTTTTAATATTAATGTTATATTATTATATTTGCAGTGGCACACATGTTGAGAATCATGGAGTAAACAAACAGGGGAAGACTGATGAATGCAGAGATGTGACACTACTACTCTAACTGATCCGAGGGGGTGAATACAAACACAGAGAGTGGCATGTTCTCATTTGCATGAGATGCCAGTATTGATTTTTCAACTTAATTGAATTGTGGGGAGGTGTACGGATGAAGCTATTGAAGCTGTCCTGCATCCACCTCAAAGAAAAAGAGGAAGACTCCGATGATAACTGCTCTTCCTCCCAAACACTGGATGTGTGTGTGTGTGTGTGTGTGTGTGTGTGTGTGTGTGTGTGTGTGTGTGTGTGTGTGTGTGTGTGTGTGTGTGTGTGTGTGTGTGCGCGTGCGTGTGCGTGTGTCGCGTGTGTGTGTTATTCGGTTAGCCCCTTTATTAAAAATTACCTGAATATTCTTATCGGCTTATTGGTTCATTTGCATAATAATAAATACTCATTACCGCACTGGAAAGCGAGAGAGCGATAGCAAATGAAACGCACAAACTGTAGCTCGGTTTGGGACCATTTCACAAAGACGGATGATGGAAAAGTTCAGTGTCAAGCTTTGCGAAACAGCTGCTCAAACAGCAGCAGCAGCACGTGCAGCAGCACGCCAATTTTGCAGGGACAAGCCACACAAAGAAGAACGCTATGCAAACTGCTCCTTGGACATACATAACACAACTTCGCAAAAAAAGCGAGGTGGAGAGCATCAGAATGTCTCCTCCATTGTCCCTTTCGTCAGACTACAAGCGAAAGCGCAACACAGCGTAGGAATAACACTCAAAAGTCAATTGTGCAATTGCAATGTTAAGGTTGTTCTGAAAATCTTTGTCTTAACTCTTTCACTGCCAAGAGTATTTTCATAAAGTACTCCCCCAGTGCCAGCGATTTGCGTGTTTTTTAATTTTTTAATTTTGTAATTTTTCATTCAAATACATTCTCTGATTGCGGTTTTAAACACATACGACAGTTGTACCAGCAGAGAGCAGCAAATCGACACATTGAGCACCTCGCTGACTCGCTCGCCCCCTCCCAAACAGGCTCACGTCACATCCGGTCATTAACCGGATGTGACATTTTCAACAATCCCTGATCGGCCTTAAAACGACGTGATACACGACTACGATGACTGTTCGTCACCCAGACTATAGAAAATAGAAGTGGAGCTCTGCGTTCGTTTTTTATACCGTGTGAAAAAACGTGACTTTCCCTATTCTGGCCGAAAATGACCGCGGGAAAATTTTTTGAACCGGAAACGGAATCTGCGTCATGAAACCGGAACCCAATGAGTCTGAAGGAATCAGAAAGTGAAAGTGATCATGAAAAATAAACAGAATAGCGCGACCACAGTAAAAAATTTAAACTCGGGATTTCTCGTTCTGGCAGGGAGGGTATTCAGAGAAAACTCGGGATAACTCGGGGCTTGGCACTGAGAGAGTTAATAAACAAATTTTTCTCTTTTGAAAAACATGTTTTCAAAAACGATTTGTTTCATTTTTTTCCCAGAAATTGCCATGGCATGTTGTCAAGAGTTCTGATTGCACTGAAAATGGCACTTTTTCTAAATTTGACATGCTGCGTTCCACCTCTAAATCTGAACATTCCCAAAACAAAAGTCATTTATGGACATTGTAACAAAATGTAACCCCAGACAGTTTGATATTTTTGCATAGCATTTTGATGCACCCAGCTAGTGTGTATGTGGAGCAAACATTTTCTTCCAAATGCTTCCCAAATGTGCAAAACCTGTTTTTTAAATGTCAAAAATTGTGACAAAAGCTTGCAGATTGGGTATTTTCGCTCTTTCTTTACCTATATAAAGATTTAAGTGCTTAATCATAATCTAGTCATGTTGTGTCCAATCAGAAACCACTGCATGACAGGTTGTCCCTTTGTGTTTGTTTTGTTGATGGCAGTGATCATTTTGACAGCAAATATCTATTTAGTTGTCGTCATAAGTCTTGTGAATAACATTCCATTTAGCTTTAGTCATGTCTTAGTCATCTGAAATGCTTTATTTTTATCCACAGTTGATCCACAGTTGATTTGGTCGGCTAAAATGTATTTTTGGCGGACCGTGATGGCGTCGTAATGCGTGATTTATACTTAGCTGTGTGACGAAAATAGCAGATCTACAAGCACACAGTTGTGAGCTTGTAGATCGGCTATTTTCGGAGCGCGACACCCGCACGCAACCAAGCATAAAATTACTTGTTTTACTTCTACTAGATCTCTTCTCCACTAGTCCCTGCCTAACATTTTAGTCTAGCTTTTTAACCAGCTCAGTGGCCTTGTGGTTCGAGTGTCCGCCCTGAGACTGGGAGGTTGTGGTTCGATCCCCCGGCCGGGTCATACCAAAGACTCAAAAAATGGAACCCAATGCCTCCCTGCTTGGCACTCAGTATCAAAAGGTTGGATTGGGGTAAGTCCCCATGCGACATACTAGCGTCATGTTCAGGGGGCAGTGGTGGAAAGTAACTAAGTACATTTACTTAAGTACTGTACTTAAGTACAATTTTGAGGTATTTGTACTTTACTTGAGTATTTCCAATTTCCAATATTTTTTCTTCTACTCCACTACATCTCAGAGGCAAATGTTGTACTTTTACTCCACTACATTTACTTGAAAACTTTAGTTACTAGTTACTTTTCAGATGTAAATTATAATATAATGAAACATACATTAACCACTTTAGCCCTATTTTATACATCGGCTATTTGAAAATAGCAGATCTACAAGCTCACAACGCGTCGCGATGCGACGCGTTGTGAGCTTGTAGATCGGCTATTTTCAAATATCTAGTACTTTTACTTTTGGTACTTTAAGTACATTTTGATGCCAATACTTTTGTACTTTTACTCAAGTGAATTTTTCAATTCTGGACTTTTACTTGTACATTGCAGTATTGATACTTTTACTTAAGTAAATCATTTGAGTACTTTTCCCACCACTGCCAGGGGGTGTATTTGTACATCAAGCTTCCTCACGCTGAGGAATCAGGAGATAGGCTCCTGCCATATGGGCCTCAGGGCTCGGCAAGGCTTACTTTTACTTGTTGACGAAATTGTCGAATTATTTAGTCATGGTTTTAGTCATCAGAGCTTCGTTTTCGTCAGTGAGAAAAGGTAGTTGACGAACATTTTTCGTCATAGTTTTGGTCGACAAAATGAACACTGGTTGTGTCCCATCAGAAACCACTTCACGGTGGGTCGTACGTCCCTTTGTGTTTGTTTTGTTGATAGGGGTGTTCACTATTCATAAATAAAACAAATCACCACAAAACCACAAAAACGGAGAGGACGAAGAGTTCAGGCATGATGCGTCTGGGTTGTTTACTAACTTATCCTCTTCCTCTCATCTACCTCTCCTTTTATCCTATCCTCCCCCCCATTAAATAATTAAATGGTTCCTTTCTTTATACGACTGTTCAGTTAACCTACTGTACCCACACACCAACTATTGCACTTTTGCTTTGAAGAACATTAGATGATTAATTTACCTTTCATATTGTATCCTCTAGTCTAACACACACGCAGGCACACATGCACATGCACATGCACATGCACATGCACATGCACATGCACATGCACATGCACATGCACATGCACATGCACATGCACATGCTCACACACACGTACCTCGTAGGTTGCGTATGAAGTCTTCCAGCATCATCTTGCGGTCGGGTTTGATGTTGGGGCTGTACATGTCCGTGTTGAGGAGGATGATGGCGAACGCCAGGATGAAGATGGTGTCCGGGTTGTGGAACTGCTGCACCACGTCGGGGTTACACATGCAGTACCTCTGACTGGCCACACGGAGCAGCAACGCATGGGGGAGAGAGGGGACAAGGGAACAAGGGGCGAGAGCAAAGATAATTTTAAGATAAAGTTAATTTATGAAGATAGACTACCCCAATGGGAGCCACTAGAGGCGACATGGTACAAAAATCCTACAAAAGTGGGCGCCGACGTCTGACGGTAGATCTCGTGAACTGGTTTACTGGTGCTATAGATCCCGCGAGAGTGTGTTGCTGGGACAGTGAAATGTTGATATTAAAGGTATCATGACATTCATGTTTACACCACATTCAGAGTCTTTGTCCTGGTCCTTCAAACGTGTACAAAAAGTTTTAACTGAAAATTCCACTCCAGTGATTCACTGTAGGTGTTTTTGTCTCACATTTCTAAAGCCTTTTCAACTGCAATGAAAAAAGAAATCTTTGCCTGCGGGTGTCGCTGGTGAGGGATTTTGCCTGTCAATCATCGCCTCTGCTCCGCCCCCCCCCCCCCAAAGGAAAGGATAGGGGAGGGGAGGGGCGAGGAGGAGAGTGGGCGGGATTAATCGACTGTGACCTCACTGTTTAAGGGCCAAGCTCAGATTACTTTTCAGCCTAATTATTCAGAAAACCCCAGACCACAGAAAATCCACTGAATGTTCAAAGTTCTGATTTTTTGGGTGTAATTGAGGTCATAAAACCCCCAAAAAAACATAAAAAATAAAAAAAGTTAAAATGAATGTCATCGAACCTTTAAAGTTGATTTTCTCCTGATTTGTCTCTCTGAAAAAAGCCATTTTAGTATTAACATCTAAATACCTGCCGAGACTCCTGAATTTCTACTCCTTCTTGACAGTGGTGGAAAAAGTAATCAAATATTTTACTTAGTTAAAAGTATTAATACTGCAATGTAGAACTACTCTGTTACTTGAGTAAAAGTACAAACGTATTGGTATCAAAATATACTTAAAGTACCAAAATTAGGAAGTACTAATTATGCAGAATGTCCCATTTCACAAGTTTTGTACTTAGTTACTTTACACCACTGCTTCTTGGCTCCTGAATTGAAATGTATCCTGAATTTCTTTGGGCTATCAAACTCCCTACAGTAAACTGTGTACTACATAATGTTGGTATGGGTAGCAACGCTATGGCTTCTATAAAGTCAGTGGAGAGATGGAGAGCAGTGGAATCTGAAAGCCTGTTGCAGTGCACTATATTACCTGAAAGAGAAGCGGCACAGAATGTGACCGACGGCGATGGAAAAATCCCAAAGAGTCGTTCTAAATCTACGGAGAGCAGGTGGGAAAAACTGCTGGGGAAGCAGGAAATACGAGACCCATGAGTCTAAACAGAAAGAAAAAAAACACCCAGGTGTCCCACTGTGTGCGTGCGTGCGTGCGTGCGTGCGTGCGTGCGTGCGTGCGTGCGTGCGTGCGTGCGTGCGTGCGTGCGTGCGTGCGCGCTGCGTGCGTGCGTGCGTGCGAGAGAGAGAGAGAGAGAGAGAGAGAGAGAGAGAGAGAGAGAGAGAGAGAGAGAGAGAGAGAGAGAGAGAGAGAGAGAGAAAGAGAGGCAGTGATATCTCAGAACCCTGCTTTTCCAGTAAATAAACTATGGTTATTGATATGAAACATGGAGTAGAGAAACCCAGAGCGTAGCATATATGATTATGACTGTGACACTGGTGTAGACTGTTTGCCAGTAAACTGTAATGCTTCTGCTGCCTGATGCTGCTACTTGTGTCATAGTCTGTTATGTGTAGCTGTCTTTTTTATGTTGTGACCGTGTGTTGTGGTTTAGGACCACAATGGAAATAAGCTTTAGGGCGTTATTGTGTTTTCATCCTGGGTGATATTGTGTCTGCTGTATGTTGTAGAAGTGCTGATGTGCTCTTTCCTTTTATCACCAAATAAATTCATTCATTCATTCATTATTCACTCACGCGCGCGAGTTCGCACACACACACACACACACACACACACGCGCGCACGCACACGCACACGCACACGCGCACACACACACACACACACACACACACACACACAGTGAGCCTGTAGATCTGCTATTTTCAAATTGCCAAAGTATATATAGGCCTGAAGTGGTTAATGTATGATTTACAAATTAACACAAGTTTTCAAATAATTGTAGTGGAGTAAAAAGCACAATATTTGCCTCTGAGATGTAGTGTAAGTATTGAAAACTGGATATACTCCAGTAAAGTACAAATATCTCAAAAAGTACAGTACTACAGCAAGAGTACATGCACTTAAAACCACCACTGGTTTTAAGTGGTTAAGAAGCCCCTGGTGTGAACATATGCATCAGGGGGATTTACATATCAAACAGACAACCCTGGAACCGGCGGGTCAAAGGTTCCAGTACATGCGCTGCCAACGTGCCTGCCCTTGAGCAACTGGTCCCTTACCCCCACATACTTATAACTCCTGCTTTGAATTAACAGTGTCAGCTAAATGGGAAGTGTGTGTGTGTGTGTGTGTGTGTGTGTGTGTGTGTGTGTGTGTGTGTGTGTGTGTGTGTGTGTGTGTATGTGTGTGTGGGTCTTTGAGTGCGTGCATAGGCCCTCTACTGAAGTGTGAACTGTAATTTTTACATTAATGAGTCATCATTTCAGGGTACATTAGGGGGCGGGGCCTTATTCCCCCGAGTCATGAGCCCATTGAGCCGCGTGATTGGAAGCTACATTGCACGCACGCACACACGCACGCACACATGCACGCACACATGCACATGTTGACTACGGGGGATATGAGTTACGATTCTATCCCTATCAGGACATAACTCGAGTCGGCTGAAGCGGACTTCGCAGCGCTCCGCACGGTGACTTGCTCGCCTAGCGGCTCGCTCTGCGGTGACTCTCGTGGCTCAAGTGCGCTATAGACAACAGTTTTTTAGCTGACTTTGTTACGTCTTGGGTGGGTTGGAGAATGGCACTTCTCAGGCACAGCATTCCTGGAGTGCGGAAGTGCCCGGGACGGCACCAGATGACCCCCTTCACATTTGGTCACATTTGTCCCAAGAAAGTCACAATAGGGCATTTGGGGAGTGAGAGAGTGTTGACAATATAAGAATAATTCAGTATAACAGGTAAAGGTAGCTCTCCACCGCAAAAGTTGTAGGGAAGTATCGAAAGCCGACCGAATCATGGGGGTCCTTGACATGAAAAAAGTGTGAGCACCACTGATATAGCAACATACCGCCAACATACCGTTTTTCCGCCAAAAAAAGATTTAGAATTTTTTTTTTTTAAATCTGCGTCTTAAGTAAAGTATGACGTGTCAGGGGGAAAGAAAATCCTTAAAAAAAACAACCTGCTGGATAAAAATAAGCAGCCATATGTTTTTAATGGACACATAACCCAGGTGAGGAGGAACAGTGGTTGGTTCTCAGCGAGGAACAGGCTGAGCGTGTTTGTTCCTTCATTAAGACCCTTTATTCCTGACACAGCAGATGCTGAGGCAGCCACCTGCTTATTTTATTTTACATCTCTTCTCTGCTTATTTGTTTTGTTCCGAGATGCCCTCCCCCCTCTCTCTCTCTCTCTCTCTCTCTCTCTCTCTCTCTCTCTCTCTCTCTCTCTCTCTCTCTCTCTCTCTCTCTCTCTCTCTCTCTCTCTCTCTCTCTCCCCATCCTCCCATCCCTACCATCCTCCATTTCCCCTTCAGAGAATGTTTGTTTATTGAAGCACCAGAGCAGAGAGAGAGAGAGAGAGAGAGAGAAGAGAGAGAGAGAGAGAGAGAGAGAGAGAGAGAGAGAGAGAGAGAGAGAGAGAGAGAGGGGGAGGGAGGGGGAGGGAGGGGGAGAAGGGGGAGGGAGGGGGAGAGAGGGAGGGGGATGGTTACGCAATGGTGGTTATTTATAAATCTCCCTTACTCCATCGTTCTACTGCCTCCTTCCTCTTCATTTATCCTTTCCTTTCCTTTTCTCTCCTCTCCTTTCCTTTCCTTTCCTTTCCTTTCCTTTCCTTTCCTTTCCTTTCCTTTCCTTTCCTCTCCTTTCCTTTCCTTTCCTTTCCTCCCCTCCCCTCCCCTCCCCTCCCCTCCCCTCCCCTCCCCTCTCCTCTCCCCTCCTCCCCTCTCCTCACCTCTCATCCGCCCAGCATTTCTACCCTCTTGTGCCAACACACCATCCATGGCCAAGTAACACCAGAGCCAAAGCCCTCTCTGCCCGCTGGCTACGACAATATAACCTTTTCCTCTCTCCACGCCGGCCTGGGCGCCTTGACAAATATGACAGGTGGTTGTTAACACAGCAGAGGGTCTGGGGGGAAAACCAGCTAACGTTAACACATATGGAGCCACAGCTGCAGCACAAATCACTTCCCCGTCACAAATTGTGACCGGGAAATAGCATGCTGTCTAATGGGATGGAGCACATATAGCCAGCCAGAAAACACTGAAGTCTGTGTCTGTGTGTGTGTGTGTGTGTGTGTGTGTGTGTGTGTGTGTGTGTGTGTGTGTGTGTGTGTGTGTGTGTGTGTGTGTGTGTGTGTGTGTGTGTGTGTGTCGGTCTAGATCGATGGGATCAGACATGCGCCCATAACCTCCCTGCATACCGATGCACAAGGTGTACCGATACTCACAAGAGGTGTGCTAAAGCTGCGGCTATTGCGAGCCCTAATATGTAATACCCTGTGAAATGTGTGTGTGTGTGTGTGTGTGTGTGAGAGAGTGCGTGCGTGCGTGCGTGCGTGCATACTGATAACACCCTGACTGGGTTCAGTGCTGCCTGCGTCTCTGCATGTAGTCTCTTTAGAGTGTTTGTTTGTCTAGCGTTCCTCCACAGCCTACAGGGCTGAAGATCTGAGCGTTCTGGACCTGAGCTTCCATCACACACTGTCTTTCAGCTTCAGTTCTGGACCTGATGAGCTTCCATTCCACACTGTCTGCCAGGTTCAGGAAGAACCAAGGAACCAGAATAACATCTCCCCTCAACTGCAAAAGCAACTTTGTTCACCTCACTGGAAAGTCCTCTTTTCTTTTCTTGTTTGTTTGTTGTTGCATTTTACCCCTTTTTTCACCCCAATTTAGTCGTTATGCTAATAATTTCCTCCCCACACACATTGTGTGCTGTATCCATAGAGTCATGATATATCTAGAGAACGGACTGCCCCGTCCCCACCTATTCATTTCAATGAAGTTGCTCAATGCTCACCCAGCGCTTGAATCACCTGGAAGTATCCTCTTCTTCCGCATTTGAGCGCCACATTTTGGTGTTTAAATGCGGAAGACTTGAGCACAGAGCAGGCGCACGAGGGTTTCAAACGGTAGAAACGCACGCAGTACCGTTTTGAATGCCTATAAGTCTAGCAATCCCAGATTTGACCACCAGGCGACGGCAGCTTCACTGTTCTCTGTTTTTTTATATGGACCTATTGTCTCTGAAATAAAGTTAACCCATTGAGACCTGGAACGTATTTGTGTCACTTTTAGATTTCTTTAGGCTATTCAAAAATAGCAGATATACAAGCTCATAGCGCGGCACCGAGTGCCGCGCTACGAGCTTGTAGATCTGCTATTTTTTTTAAAAAACAAAATTTGATTTTTTTCCAAAAACAGTTTTTTAAAGAATCGCCTCAGGTCTTAAAGGGTTAATATATATATGTTATACTGCGGTTCTGGGGGCTTGGTTGTAGCCTACTGGCTCCCCTGCCAGTGAGGAGCCTCCACCGGGAGGACATAAAGCCTTCGTCCTACTCCTCTCACCCAACACTCCCTGCTGACAGTTGAACCCGTAGGATTACGTGCGGTGATATCACCCTCTCCGCCCGCCGTCCCTCCCCCGAACACGGGCCAATTCTGTTCATATAGATGCTCGACAAAGCCGGATGCACCACAGTGGGATTTGAACCCACAACCTCCGCGGTGGTGGGCACTGGGCAAGGCACTTTTACCATCGTGCCACCGAGCGCAGAAATCCTGAGTGTTTACAGACCCATAAGGGTCATTTGGTTGGACAGTTTTACACTCAGGACTTTACCGTGCAAGAGAGTGTAAAGCGATTCTTAAAATAAAATCATTCTTGAAATCAACCTAGTTCATGAAACGAGGTAGTTCAACAGACAATTATACAGTGACACGCTCTCATGGAATATTCACACCATTTTATGTTGCGGATATGGGATAAACTAGTCGGCGTGAAACATCGAGATATTAAATATTAACATCCAACCAACACCCCCCCCCCCCCCCCCCTTGCCCCCCTCTCTCTCTCTCTCTTACTTTCTCTCCGCAATAATTTTCCCCAGCCACTCATTAGTAGTTAATTTGTGGGCCGTAACTATCTGATGTGAATAACTACCAATTACTGCGTATAGCTTCCCATTAAATGGTAAATGGTGCATTTGAGTGCCTTCATCCAAAGCGTTTCGGAATGTGCGTTTGCGATCACCCATTCACGCACCGACAGCAGAGGAAACCATGCAAGGCACCGACCTGCTCGTCAGTAGACGCTAGAAATACTGCCGATACTGCCTAAAATGCTGGTATCGGTAGCGGCGAGTATGCCAGTCTGAAGAAGAATTTACTCTCAATGCAAGTGAACAAGGTTTTGGGCCGGACTTTACACTTGATTTTGGTGCCCTTAGTAAACATTTTCATAAACACTTTATGTTTTCAATCGCCTTTCAATCAAGTCTTTTTAAAATTATCACAAGCGTTTTGTCCCATACATTTTTCAATTAATGATAAATATGCTTCTAGGGCTTCCATTGGTTCTACCGAGTGAGGACCCGCCCTCGCTGCAGTTGCAGCCAATTGCAGTATAGTTTCTGGTTTCTCTTCGGGACCAAAGACATTGAAGAGATTGAATTCGGCAAAAAAGTGGCTTCAAAACGGTCTGTAGAAAGCAATGGGGCTCCCTTCGTCCATGTTTTTTAGTCTATGGTCTCATGACACCCAGAACAATACTGATCTTCACGTACTCACCTAAAAGCCTCGATGAGGCGCTCCACCTTCTGCGCTTCTCCCTGGACGCGGATGTGAGCCTGGAACTTCCTCAGAGCCTCGTCCAGCTCCATACCAGAGAAGTCCATCTCATCGACCACACAGCTGCTCGGCAGAACAGACAGAGAGAAGGAAGGAAGGAAAGAGAGATGGAAATGGAGATGCAGGATTTGTGGGAGCGGGAAGAAAAGGATGCGGGAAGTGTGAGGATGCAAGAAAAGCAGAGGAATGGGAGAGAGGTGGATATTAAAGAACATTACTTTCCCGCAA
>NC_137625.1:4410065-4472565 GCF_963280865.1 Gymnoscopelus braueri | reverse complement strand
AGTCTCCTTTGTGTCTCCTATCGGAACCACTGCCTACCGGTCCGCTGGTCATCAAATGATTGGCTTAGGAATGCGATAAAGAACAAAAAATATCCATGAATTCAAGTCTCCATGGGGTGACTAATTTCTGACTAATTTCTGACTAATAAAGTATTCAATCAATCAATCAATCAATCAATCAATCAAAAACCATCGAATCTCAGGCGTTACTATTTTTTAGAATAGACATGTTTGAGTGTATTTTCCCCAGTAGAACACTTCACATATTGGACAAATTCAGGACGACACATTTGTTCGAGTGGATCACGGCAATTAGACTTCTGTTAATGGCCACAGCGAGAGCACATTAACGGATCATAAAAATAAACAATAAAAATGATACATCGCTGTAATGAGGTTCCTCAAAGGAAAAATCCGGAGGCCGAGCACTTATTGAACAAAAACAGACCGGTTGAAGGTGCTGTTCGAGTAATAGACAGGATGGCATTTCATCTGTATTCACTGGCAGATCACTGACAGGTTATAACATTCATTAACAACTTTTAAACAGCTCAACACTCTGCTAAATTCAGAGGACGGTCCTAGAATTGCAAAAGGCCGTTTGTAACTTACAGGCTATGGCAGAAGCTTACATTTCTTCAAAAGTGAACCAGATTGAATTGGAGAGAACCCCAAATAGATAGCCTGGTTCCTGACCATAGACCCCGCCCACTCTCTGAGTGAGCTCCTCTTGGTCTGGTGTCATAATGTCAGCCTGTGGCTTTTCACGATCGAAGAAAAATCTGTCAAATCAGAGTCGGAGGTGGGAGTGGTCTAACGACAAGCCAATCAGCGAATATCTGATAAAACAAGCTGTGCGATGACGTCAGATGTGGGCGGATCCGTGGATCTCTTGTGATTGGTTTAGGGAAATTTGAATCCCCTCCCCCTGGTAATCGCGGACATTGCAGACAATTTCAGACTGAAGCTCCACGCAGCTTCAGGCTGATAATCAGGCTACCAAATAGATGCTATGGAATGGAATATTCAATTCATGTGAGTCACACACACACACACACACACACACACACACACACACACACACACACACACACACACACACACACACACACACACACACACACACACACACATTATACATTATACACATATATTATAATATTCCCTAATAGTACTATTAGCAGCTGGTCATAAGAGCAGACTCCGCCCATCTCTCTCTGTGTAAACGGTGCACAGTGCTTAATCCAGCACCTTTACAGAGTCATGCCGACCACCACAGTTAATGGATTAGTGACAGGAGATGGGGGGGGGTGGGGGGGGAGAGAGAGATGTAACAGACAGACAGACAGACAGACAGACAGGCAGACAGGCAGACAGACAGACAGACAGACAGACAGACAGACAGACAGACAGACAGACAGACAGACAGACAGACAGACAGACAGACAGGCAGACAGACAGGCAGACAGGCAGACAGGCAGGAGGTCAGGCACGCTGAGCAAGACCTAGCCAGTTGAGTGTCTAAACAGAAGTTCCGGAATTTGGTGGAGGTACCGCCCAAGGAAATGACGTTGAGGCTTTACAAATCTGCTTACATTCTCCGTGAATGAAACGTGATTGGTCAAGAAAGATCGTTTCCGGGGGAAATACATACGACAGAAGTCCCACCCTATTCGGTTTGAAGTCTGACGTCTTTTTGGAGTCCGACGTCACTTCCGGTCCAAGAGGCACCAAGCGCCGTCCACTCTTCATTGTAAACAAACATGTCAGAACCCGTAAATCTTTTTACAATAACCTCCTTTTACAGAAAGGAACCATTGAGGGTTAATAAGGGTCTTAATGCTAATATCATAGACAGTAAAGTATATATATTTATATACATATTTATTTATTATTAATATTAACATTTATATTATTTATTTTATCTGCCCAACAGCCACAAAGTGGCCTTAAGAACAGAAATTGCAGTTTCTGTTGTAGGTTTCCACCCGACAGTGATGGACAGAGACAGAATGAGGTATATTTATAAATCTTTCACTCCGTTGTATGGATAGTTTTTATTGTTCATTCTATAGCTGCCACTGGGCATACACAACCTGAATAAAAAGTGAATAGAGAATTCAGACTATACTGCATGTGCATGTGCATGCGTACGTGCGAATTGCCCACTGTTGCACATTTAAAATAGCAATAGCTGAGATGGAGGGAGAAGGAATATCAGCATAGATACTGGTTGGAAAGACAGACAGACAGACAGACAGACAGACAGACAGACAGACAGACAGACAGACAGACAGACAGACAGACAGACAGACAGACAGACAGACAGACAGACAGACAGACAGACAGACAGACAGACAGATGCAGAGGAGAATGGGGTGATTCAGAGCTTGAGTGAGAGGAGACACGCACGAACGCACAAACGCACAAACGCACGCACACACGCACACACGCACGTGTGCAGTTCGCGCACGTATACACACACCAATTCCGTATTACCTCGGGGGACCATAAACATCTACCCATATCGATATCCACTTCTCGTGCGCCTCTCTATTCCATTTGAAACAGACAGATACATACAGTATCATATGTTTTATGAGCCTTACAACTATACGAAGGAGTCAGCAGTCTGTACCGGGTCGGCTCTTCTTTCCTGTTTCAATGCTAAACCTGTGTATTTGTCAGGAAACACAAGACACACTTTTATACAGAGGTCCTTGCTTCATCGCTCTCTCTCAGCTAAGGGGTCCCTGGCCGGAGAAACGTTGAAGACCGCTGCGTTACACACATGGGGGTGTCCACTCATAGGCTGGTAGATACTGTAAGATATTTTTACATTTTTAACCCACGATTTTGTAACCCAATTTTGTTTACACCCAGTGCCAATTGTCTATGTAATCCTGGGCACTACACTCCCTCTGCCATCCTAGGGAGGCCAGGGCCGAGCTCATGCCTCCTTCAATGCATGAGAGCCAAATGAGCGTCGCGCCTGTCACAGACATGCGCAGAGCAAGTTCTGTCAGGGAACTCAGTGCAGTGAGCATGGTCTACTATTGGACCACATTAGCTCCACGTACACATCCACTCATCCACTCACACTCATTTCATTCTCAGACCGCTCTATTTAAGATGGAAGGTTGCACTTCTCATTCTGCTTGCTTTTGCTGCACACACACTGTTGCTGCTGCTGCTGCGCTGCTGTTCATTGCTGTTGCTAAAATTGCTGCTCACCCTCCACCACCCCATGCTACCACCTGTTGTTTGGATCTGCTGTTTATGTACGGGGGATTCTGAGTCCCTATGGTTGGGAAATGCACTTTATCAGAGTACCTAAAAGCAGATCCAATTCATCGCCAAACCATAATAAATATATTGCTCATTTTATATTCAATAAATATATCTTATCCTTTATGAGTTGTCTTTTTCTATGTATGAGTTGTCCTGACAGAACTGACCTTCTTATCACCTGACAGGGGAGAGTTTCCCCGGTGGGACGTAGCGTGTGGAAGGAACACGTTATTCCAACCAGTTCCTTTCCCTTCCATCAAGCTCCCCGGCTGGCCAAGGGGAGGCAGTATAGTGACCAGGATTACTGCATGTTTTTGTGAGGGTACCTACCCTAGGGGACACGGGGAGAACATGCAAACTCCACACAGAAAGGCCCTTTCACCAACCCCACCTAGGGTATGGGCACTGATGACGTGGAGGAGAGAGTGGGCTTTGATTTGTGTTTTAATTCTGTCCTCCATTGAGTTTCCAGACAAAGTCATTCAACTAATGACAAAGGGTTTAAATGCCCTTTGTGCGGTAATGGTGCAAAGTACAGAACAAGCAAATGACTTGCTGTTACGAGTCCGAGGTTGCAGCAGTGCTTTCCTTCTTACCTTTGCTGCTGTGTCCTGCTACCAGTGATGGCACAAGTACTCACATTATTTTAAGTATCAATACCCTGGCCTTGAGATAGCAGATCTACAAGCTCACAAGCGACACATTGTGAGCTTGTAGATCTGCTATTGTTAAATTGCCAAAGCATATATAGGTCTGAAGTGGTTTAGTAATAATCATCAAAAATCTACAAAGTAACTAGTGACTAAAGTTTTCAAATAATTATAGTGGAGTAAAAGTACAATATTTGCCTTTGCGATGTAGTGGAGTAGAAGTAAAAGTATTGAAAATCGGAAGTACTCCAGCAAAGTTAAAATACCTCAACATTGTACAGCATTTGAGTAAATGTACTTGGTTACTTCCACCACTGCCTGCTACTTTGACGGACCTGCCTATACAGTACCTGGCCGATGCGCAGTGGCACTACCTTTCTCCTTCACGTGTGCGTGTGTGTGTGTGTGTGTGTGTGTGTGTGTGTGTGTGTGTGTGTGTGTGTGTGTGTGTGTGTGTGTGTGTGTGTGTGTGTGTGTGTGTGTGTGTGTGTGTGTGCGCGTACGTGCGTGTGTCAGCCTTTTCATTACAATCGCTTCAAAGTGTTTGTCCGGGTATTTTGCTGAGAAGGGAATTGAGATGTACTGTACTGTACTGTACTGTACTGTACTGTACTGTACTGTACTGTACTGTACTGTACTGTACTGTACTGTACTGCACTGCACTGCACTGCACTGTACTGAGATTTCTACTGCTGAACTAATACAGAGAGCCCGGTTGGGCAGATTATTGCACCAGTCGTGCTCCTACCGACCACAGGATGTGCATATCTCAATAGAAGGACAGGTAGACCAACTACAACCACCACAGTTGTACTAGATATCGTTGCTGTCGGGCAGAAACCTCCTATCTCCATCATTTCTAACTGTTTGTGTTTTTTCGTAATCTAACGCTCTACTTGATCACGCTACAGCGTCACACAAAAGCATCAAAGGTAACAGATTCTACAAGCTTGAAACGCAGCGCGTTTTGAGCTTGTAGTTCTGCTACTTTTTGCTATATTTGTATTTGAATCCTGAAAAGTAACAGTTTTCAACAGAGGTTTCCACCCGACAGAGACGATGTATTGTATAAACATTCTCTACCAAACAGATCGGTTAACACTCGCATGACTGAGGTTTCATTATCCTCCACCATGCCTGAAAAACGACCATTTTGATCCCCAAATCAGGCTATCCTATTGGCCACTGTCTCCCCTCTGAGCTCCAGACTAGTTCACACTTTCTCCCCCAAACAGTGGGGGGTTCCATTGTCTTCTAAAAAGCTGAGAGTTGAAAATGGGTTGCCAAATTTTGAGAGAGAAATAAGCAGGCAGGTCTATGAAAGTGTTACTGCATGCGTTGTGCCCTGAGAAAACAGTGAGACATGAAGCAGTAGGCTAGTGTGTATTTCTATCTGTCTCCTATATGTCATCATGATTTGTGATTTGTGTATGTGGGGATCTCATTTTTACTTCCATGGAGTGTTGATTTCGTTAACGAAAACGAAACGAAATATGTTCGTCAACACACATTTTTCAAAGGACGAAGACGAGACGAGACCACCACCCATATGAATAAACAATAACTGGGACTAAATCATTATGCAATTTCGTTGACTAATAAAGACGAGACGAAAATGTAGTTCACTAAATAAAGACTGGAATAAAATCTATGGTAATTTTAGTTCACGAACAAAGACGAGACGAAATATTATATCATATATTTATTATATGATTTTGTCAGTAACGTTTTAGTCACTAAAAGAAGCTATGGATGGCAGCTTTCAGTGGTTAAATAAGAGAGGATAAGATAACGTCGTACACGGGAGTGTTCGGGGGGGTTTTAGTGAGAGGTTTGATAAACGACTCACCCCGTCTGCCATCTGGAGTTGAGTCTGCAATTTGTCGTTGGGTTATTTTGCTACTAAAGCAGAAATAACTGCTTCTCTCTCTCTCTGACGCACACAGGAATGCACGCACGCACGCACACCTCTATACACGAGGCACACAAAACACATGTCCACGTGCAGTCATAACGAGTTCTTCTTTACAGCCTCGGGTCCTCCCCCGGTGGAGCTGTCGGACAGGTTTGGCTGATATATTGTTTTAATTAATCTTGACGTACCTCCGTGCCTGCTGCATGCGCACACGAGCATGCACGCGCACACAGACGCATGCACGCAGGCGCACACACGCACACACACACACACACACACACACACACACACACACACACACACACACACACACACACACACACACACACACACACACACACACACACACACACACACACACACACACACACACGCACGCACACACACAATTTGATGTGTGTGCATAAGGCTGCGCGTGTGCGTGTGTAATCAAAGGTAGCCATTTCCCACTTTTAGTCAGTGGTGGAAGAAGTCCTCACATTTTGTACTTAGGTAAAAGTACCAATACCACATTGTAGAAATACTCTTTTACTAATAAAAGTCCAGTATTCAAAATGTAGTAAAAGTATTCGCATTAAGATATACTTAAGTAAGTACTGAACGTAAAAGCACTAATTTTGCAGAATTTCAAGTTTCCAAATGTAAAAAAATGCTTTGAAAATAGCAGATCTACAAGCTCACAAGCGACGTGCTGTGAGCTTGTAGATTGACTGATTGATTGATTGATGAATACTTTATTAAAAGTTAGCAAAAGCAAGGCACGGTGGAACAGATTTATACAAAAGAATGCTAAAAAGATAACCCAGATAAGCCCTCAGGGCTTGTTTCCATTAAGGTCCTGTGTATTCAATTCATCGAGAAATTGAATACAAAGAGAATACAAAGAGAGATCTGCTATTTTCCAATAGCCTAAGTATAGCCTGGCATGGCCAGACTAATATCACTGCGTAGATATTAGTCTGGAATCTCTGTGTGGAACCTGCATAAGTATGCATAGGGCTGAAGTGGTTAATGTATGTTCTATAATAATAATCCTAAAGTTTTCAAACAAAATGGAGTAAAAGTACAATATTTGGTATAGTGGAGTATAAGTAAAAGTACAGACATTTTAAAATACCAGTAAACCAGTAAAGTAAAAAAAACTAAAAAACTACTTAAGTACAGTACTTGAGTAAATGTACTTACAGTTACTTACACCACTGCTTTTAAGTACAGAGAAAATAGTCCTGTTTAAGATGCAACACATGCGCTCAGGTATTAGAGGGACATTGTGAAATACTGGAACAATTAAACCATGAACTGCCTGTTCTGCAGTGGTGGAAAGTAATTAAGTCCAGTTTCTTACTGTAAGTACTGTACTTCAGTCCAATTTATTACTTTTTACTCCACTACAATTATTTGAAAACTTTAGATACTAGTTACTTTGTACAGTTTGATTATTATTACATAACAAACATTAACCACTTCAGCCACTTCATTTAAACTTTGGCAATTTGAAAATAGACTATCTACAAGCTCGCAACGTGAGCTTGTAGGCGGGTGCATATATGAAAAAAAAGCACCTTACCCAAAAAAAATTGGAACAAAAGGTTTCTCAACTGTTTTCTGTAGTATGTGGTGTCCTGAATAACATACTAAAAGTCTACCAAAGTTTGATCACTGGAAAGGTGTTATTTTCAAGATGGCGTCCACGATGCCCAAAAAATCATTAAAACAGCCTAACTCCTTCATTATTTATCCTAGACAAGTACTTTTTGTGTCTAACCGTATGTTTTGGGGCCTAGGAATCCATTGGACTTGTCCAAATTGCAGAGATACAATTAGATAATTGTGAATTCCAATATTTAGTTTGTGACTATTAAAACCCTTTGAAATGGTCTCCCATTTCAAGTTAACTAGTACTACAATGCCATGCAGGAATTCAACGATCTCATCTACACGACCAGTGAGCAACACAGAGAATCCACAGATTCCAGGATGAAACGAGATCACGCTGACCAGGAAAAGATCAAAGAAAAACGTGGCACTTTTAACCATTCTCTCTAGACCCATCTCGAGAAACATTGTGACTGGTGTAGTCGCCAAAGAAGACGTGAATGTTCATGAGTTTGAGACTGTTGGGAATGAGTTCATTGAAAAAATTGTTGGAAAGCCCATTTTTGGGATCTCATTCAAACGCAAAGACCGGGCAAAAACCCTTGCAGATGAGTCTAGCATCAAAGTTACCAAAGACCGAACCATTGATCCTGCTCTGTTGTTCCAACGATTTCTGATTATGTCAAAAACCGGAGACCTTTCACTGGAAGATGTAATGACCTATGAGCTCAGCCCATTCCCTGCAGCCCTGTTTGAAGCCAAATAAATATTCCGTAAGGCTGACAAACCCCAACTAGCTCAGGCAGTGACTGAACTGTCAAGCGAGGAATCAAAGAAAACTATACTGGATTCTATCCCACCAACTGAATGGTGATGACTTGATGGTGGCTCCCTGATTCATCGCTTGCCATGGAAAATGGGTGACAGTTATGGTGTCATTGCAAAGTCCTATGCTGACTTTACCATACACCAATATGGTAAAGCAGCTGTAATTTTTGATGGTTATAGTGACAGTCCTTCCATCAAAGACAATACGCATCAGCGACGTGGGCAAAACACCCACCCAATCGTTAGCTTCACTGCACAAACTGAGTTTGTGGGAAGAAAGGATGACTTCCTATCCAGATCTTGTAACAAACAAGGACTTATTAAGCTTGTGACTGAGGAACTGCAGAAGAAGGGCTACACTGTTATCAATGCACCAGGGGATACAGACGTGGACATTGTCAAGGTTGCAATCAAGGCGTCACAACATCTGCCCACAACCATGATAGGGGAAGATACAGACTTGCTCGTTCTTCTTCTCTACTATGCTGAGAAGAACAATAGAGGCCTCTATTTTCGTTCGGACAAATCCAAAGTTCCTAAAGTGTATGACATCAGCGAGATGAAACAAGTCCTGGGTAGAGACTTGTGTTCTCAGTTGCTGTTTATTCATGCTTTCACGGGATGTGATACAATGTCACGCATTTTTGGTGTTGGCAAAAAGTCAGCGTTCCAGAAACTTGTGAAGGGTCAATCAACCATCCAGACCTGTGCGAATGGGTTTCTGCTCCCAAATCAAGCAACAAATGTGGTAGAGGACCTTGGGAGCAAGGCAATGGCAGTTATGTTTGGTGGCAAGAATACAGATTCACTTTCATCTTTGCGCTACAAACTTCTAAGCAAGAAAATTGTGTCTGCCAAATCATTTGTCAACCCAGAACATCTCCCTCCAACAGAGTCCTCGACTAAATATCACTGCCAAAGAGTTTATGACCAGATCATGGTGTGGACTGAAATGGAGAGTGACATGAATCCGGTGGATTGGGGATGGAGATTGGAGGACAATCACTTTGTGCCAGTTATGACCAATAAAACTGCTGCCCCAGAAAGCCTCCTGCATATGGTCCACTGTAATTGCAAAACTGCCTGCCAAACATAACGGTGTAGTAGCAGACAATACGGACTGCCATGTATGCCTGCTTGTGGACCATGTCAAGTCGAGAATTGTGAGAATCCGCATAATCAACCTTTATGGGAGGAAGAGTGTGATAACTCATTGTAAATCTGGTGTGGATCCAAGAAAAAGAGAAAAGAAAAGAAAAATACAAACAAATATAAAAAAAGAATGCAAAAAATACAAAAACAATATAAAATACAAAAGCATGAAAGAAAAAAGTGTAAAAAAAAATAGGGGTTAGCGGTACTGAGCCTTCACGCGGCGGCCCTGTTTTGACTAATTTCACAGTACCACGCAGTAATAATGCATTTATTCCCAAAATAAATTGTTGAAAGCTTCAACAGAATTTGAATTATAAGTAAAATCACCAATGCTGGGCATTATGTCACGTGGAAAAGGAGAAATGTTTTATATTGGACAAGTTTCTTAATTCATTACATAAATACCCTTATAACCAATTTTTTAATACATAATTGTACTTATCAATACATAATTGTACTTATAATCACTTCACTATAATTTATATAAGCTAATTGGATTCCTAGATCACCAAAACATAGGGTTAGACACCAAAATTACTTGTCTAGGATGAATAATGGAGGAGTAATGGTCTTTTAAGGAACTGGCGGCGGCCATCTTGAAAATTTTACATTTCTAGTGGTCCGATTTTGGTAGACTTTTGATATGTTATTAAGTACACCTGATACTACAATAAACCATTGAGAAACCTTTTGTTCCAATTTTTTTTGGGTCAAACCATATCTGCACCCGCCTACTAGTTCTTTGTGATTTTGTGCTCATTTAAAAAAAAAAACACTAATTACTCTGCACTAGTGATTAGTGATTGTCTCTTTTCATCTGTCACCAATTAGATTTTTACTCTCTACGACCCTGAGTGGGATGAATACATAACCTACTAGTTAAATTATTCCAAAAAGCTGTTGCATACTCAAGCTTCCAGCACTGGGTAAAGACATGACATACAGTATAACAGGGGTCTTCAATGTTTTTCAGGCCAATGACCCCCTTAGCCGAGAGAGAGACGAAGCAGGGACCCCCAATAAATGTATTGTATGCAATTGTGTTGCACATTAAACTTACTTTCTTTCTTTTTTTTCTGCATGCAACTTGATGAGATGCTTTCAAAGCTATAGCCCAGCATTTTAGCAGATTGTCTCATCAGTGTCTGTTGACTATTGAAAGATTTGAGTCTAGCTTGGAAGTATTCCACGTTCCATTTTTCTTTTAAGTGACTATGGGTTGCCTCCAAGGGATGCGGAAGCTTTGATGGCTCCATACAGTATATTTCTCTGACAGCACTATCATCAGTGGTGTGTAAATCTTATATTAGCCCATTAAGACCTGAGGCGGATTCTACAAATGCCTTGTAAATCAGTTGTTCTCACACTTTCAAGATTTTTCAAAAATGCTCAAAAATAGCAGATGCTGTGAGCTTGTGTATTATTCCTAATTCCTTAATTCCTAGTCACAAACGTAACGTGCGGACCTGCGAGGTGCACCAAACTGGGCATCAACACTGGGCACCAACACTGGGCACCAACACTGGCCAGGGGTCTGCCATCAGAATAGCCACATCAGGAACCACGTGCAGGAACCAGGCGCACCATTGCTCCACCCCTCTGTGTTCCTATTGGCTGGCGTTTAAACAGCCATAACTCAAGTTCCCAGCATGCTAAAGGCCTTAAACTTGGTAGGTGCTCTTAGACGGCCAATAGGGACAGGCGGTAATTGCTTAAGCCCGCCCTCTCTGTGTTCTCATTTGCTGGTCTTAAAACGGCTGTGACTCCAGTTCCCAGTATGCTAAACGCTCCAAACTTGGTAAGTGCTCTTAGACGGCCAGTAGGGACAGGCTGTAATTGATTCTGCTAAGGCGCAGCCTGCCACTGACGAGGTTGACTAGATTTGTTTTTTCAGTGGTTTTCCACCAGTGGCGCTGTTCGCTACCTATGAATGATGCCTGGACCCGGACATGACGTCATTTAAAAAAAGAAAGAAGCTTGTTTACTTCCTGTGTATTCGTTTTGGAAAATCTTCATTCCTGTAGTTTTTTGGCAAAAACAAGCCACATTCAACTGGCCACAACTATGAAACGGATTACCACGACCGGACAATTTTTCCCCCTGATTCCCGGGTGTGTAATGAGGTGATTCCCGGGTGTAATAAGGACGGCGATCGCAGAAAATATACCATGATTTTTCAAAGGTTAGTAAAAACACTCTCTGGCAGTGGCGTGGCAACGATGTTATTTCGTGGCAGCCAAATAGTTAAGCCCCGCCCCATATGTGTTCCTATTGGCTGGGGTTTAAACAGCCATTACTCCAGTTCCCAGTATGCTAAATGCTTCAAAATTGGTAGGTGGTCCTACGGGACAGGCTGCAATTGCTGAAGCCCCGCCCCCTCTGCTTTCCTTTTGGCTGGGGTTTCAACGGCCATAACTCCAGTTACTAGATAGAGAAAATCCAGTCCTATATTGCGCTGATCAGAGCAATGGTCACCGAGCTATGGCTGTTACATTGCTCTAGTGCCCCACATGTGTGCAATTAACCCATTAAGACCCGAAACGCAGCTGTGTCACTTTTTGATTTGAGCTAAAAAGCATCATTTTACACTTTGGCTATTAAGAAATAGCAGATCTACAAGCTCGTAGCGCTACAAGCTTGTAGTTCTGCTATTTTTAAAAAATCGTGAAAATTTGTGCAAATCTTTGAATATACATATTTTAAAGTGAACATTTGTAACTCAAATTTTTGCTTCTGGGGGTCCCTGGAACAAAATATTTTGAGATTGGGGTCCGCGGCCAAATACATCTCAGTTTGGGGTCCTTGACATGAAAAAGTTTGAGAACCACTGACATAGTAACATAATTTTTTTTCAAAAAACTGTTTGTATTTTGGCATTTGTAGAATCGGAACCTCAGGTCTTAATGGGTTAATTATTTTTTTGGGGTGTGACTATTATCATGGCAGATCCCTGAACAGCATTTGTGCCATGTTTGTTGATGTTTGGTGCAACAGTGCCCCCCAGGGCCACTGGCACACTGGTGTGGCACACTCCCGTGTCAGCCTGGTGTGACTCTTGTCATGGCAGACCCCTGAACGGTGTTTGTGCCAAGTTTTGTTCTATTTAGAGCAACGATGCACTTGCAGCACCCAGGTCCACTCTGTGGACACACCTGTGTACTTTCAGGTGATCTAAGCGACTGAAACTCTTACCACACTGTTGACAGTGGAAAGGTTTTCTCCAGTGTGAATACGCTGGTGTCTTTTCAGGTGATTTGACCCACTGAAACTCTTATGGCACTGTTTACAGAGGAAAGGTTTTTCTCCAGTGTGAATACGCTGGTGTTCTTTCAAACTACCTAACCGACTGAAACTCTTATGGCACTGTTTACAGAGGAAAGGTTTTTCTCCAGTGTGAATACGCTGGTGTTCTATCAAATGAACTAACCGACTGAAACTCTTATGGCACTGTTTACAGATGAAAGGTTTTTCTCCCGTGTGGACACGCTGGTGACTTTTCAGAGTATATAACTGACTGAAACTCTTGTCACACTGTTTACAATGGAAAGGTTTTTCTCCCGTGTGGACACGCTGGTGACTTTTCAGAGTACATAACTGACTGAAACTCTTGTCACACTGTTTACAATGGAAAGGCTTTTCTCCCGTGTGGACACGCTGGTGACTTTTCAGAGTACATAACTGACTGAAACTCTTGCCACACTGTTTACAGTGGAAATATTTTTCTCCAGTGTGAATACGCTGGTGTTTCTTCAGGTTACTTAACAGACTGAAACTCTTGCCACACTGTTTACAGTGTAAAGGTTTTTCTCCAGTGTGAATAAGCTGGTGTTCTTTCAAATTACCTAAATGACTGAAACTCTTTTCACACCGTTGACAGTGGAAAGGTTTTTCTCCAGTGTGAACACTCTGGTGTTTCTTGAGGTTACTTAACAGACTGAAACTCTTTTCACACCGTTTACAGTGGAAAGGTTTTTCTCCTGTGTCAGTCAGACAATGTCTCTTTACTTTCGATTGAGTTAAAGTCTTGGTAAACTGTTGACTACTGTAAGGATTTAATTCTTCTGAGTTTCCTTGCTGCTGGCTCGTCGTCGGGAACAGTGGGTTCATCGTCAAAGCTGCTGCTACGCATCGGCTGTAATGGTCCAAGAACTAATGATATGTGGCCTTACGATCCAGGACTGGTTATGGGGCAATCACCTGGATCTATGCTGGAATAGTTCCTCTTGTAAGTAGATGATTAAGTCTTCCTCAATGTCTCTCTCCATGTGTGTCATTCACACTGTGCAGTCTGATTTTAAGCTGAGCTGATTCAAAGCTCACTTCATCATTACGTTGTCATTACGTTGTCACTATGATGTCAGCCATGTCCAAATATGGAGTTCCTTTTCATTTACTGAGATAAAGTTTCAGCCCAGTCAACCCTCAATTGTCGTCTTCCAGTATGAAAATAAATTCTAAAAATAAATGGAAAATATAAACTAGAAAAGGGTGCTCCTCGGAGCGCAAGTCTCAACCAGGCCGGGTTGCCTACCAAGGGCGTGCAAACTTTGGAAGGCAGAGTCATAGCCAATTAGAATGGAATCTGCACAATCTGAGTGATATATCTTGATCAAATGACCCAAGATAGGCGCTCGGTCGCACAGTGGTAAAGTCTCTGCCCATACATTATATTAACCCATTAAGACATGAGGCCGATTCTACAAATACCTTCTAAATCAGTGGTTCAACTTCTCACACTTACAAGATATTTTTTTTTTTTTCAAAAATAGCAGATATTGTGAGCTTGTATATCTGCTATTTTTGAATAGCCGATGCAAAAATGACACGGATGGTTTTCTTATGTTATTCCTAATCCTATATTAAAATGGCCTAGTGGGTGGGTGGGCGGACGTCACAAACGTAACGTGCGGACCTGCGAGGCGCACCGTTGCTCCGATCCGCACCAAACTGGGCACCAACACTGGCCAGGGGTCTGCCATCAGAATAGCCACATCAGGAACTACTTGCAGGAGCCAGGCGCCCCATTGCTCCACCCCTCTGTGTTCCTATTGGCTGGCGTTTAAACAGCCATAACTCCAGTTCCCAGCATGCTAAACGCCTTAAACTTGGTAGGTGCTCTTAGACGGCCAATAGGGACAGGCTGTAATTGCTTAAGCCCCGCCCTCTCTATGTTCTTATTTGCTGGTCTTAAAACGGCTGTGACTCCAGTTCCCAGTATGCTAAACGCTCCAAACTTGGTAAGTGCTCTTAGACGGCCAGTAGGGACAGGCTGTAATTGCTTAACTCTTTGCCTGCCACCGACGGTGGCAGGCAAAGAAATTTTACATTTCTAGTGGTCCGATTTTGGTAGACTTTTGATATGTTATTAAGTACACCTGATACTACAATAAACCATTGAGAAACCTTTTGTTCCAATTTTTTTTGGGTCAAACCATATCTGCACCCGCCTATTGTAGATCTAATATTTTCAAAAGATCTTTGTACATTTTGAAATTTGAAACCTGTGAAATGGGACATTCTGCAGTACTTTTACTTTTAAAAGTAAAAAGGTAGGGTAAGTGATTTAGGCTACTTTTGTTTAAATAAGTGTTAAATAGTAGCTCTATATTCTGATAGTACTCATTGCTATAGAGTGTTTGTTCAGTAAAAGCAGTCTCCCATGTCTCTCCAGCTCTTTATTAAACAGAAAATGCAATTTCAGTGCTCTCTCCTGATTGGCTTAAAATGTGTCACCTACCTGAAAATATTCTGTTTACTAAAGAGCTGGAGAGACCCCTGTGACCGAACAAACACTCTGTAGCAATGATTACCATCAGAATATAGTACTTTAACCTTTTTAACAAAAATAAATAAATAACAAAAAATATCACTTACCCTACCTTTTAACGCATTCAGTGCCAGAGTTTTATTAAAAAAGTGACGTTGAGTGCCAGAGATCTCACCGTTTGTAACGCTACGCTGTTTACAGCTGTAGACTCCATGACGAGCACCCGATTGTAAACAGTATATGCATGCACGATGGTGGATGGTCCTGGCTAACGCCTGGAACAATAACATCTCTCACGCGAGTCACCATGGCGGAGGGATCGCGGATCGAAAATGACTCGTTTTCCCCACTGTAAAAAGTTAAGGAAATATGGAGTTTTTCTGCAAGGAGAAACCGGACTTTTACTTGTATTTCTACATGGTGGTATTGATACTTTTACTCAAGTAAAAAAAATAGAGTACTTCTTCCACCACTGCTGTTCTGGCAGATGAGCTGCATCATTCATTCATCAAATGCGCGTGTGTCACTGACCCTGCTATTCACTGTGCTTTGGGGAATGCTTGCATAACTAGACTTTGTACTAGAGTTTGTTTCGTGCTTCATGTCTGGTCTACACAACAAAATGATTACGAAAAGGCTTCCTTCTTCAATAAAATATGTAGACAAAATGTCTTCTTTAAGTTTTAAAACTTCCCAAAGGGCCTCGTGGGAAAAATGACACATGCCTTATTTGACAGCTTTTTAAAAGTCTAAGTCCTTAGTCACAATTAGCGAAAATAGCAGATTTTATTGCTATTTATTTCCACTCATAATGACATGCCCAAAATTGGGATACCAGTGTTACAGTAATCTTGCATAGCCAGATAACTATTGACAACCAATGCTATAGAGTCTGGAACTACACCGGACAGTAAACTCATCTGTTTGTCATTTCCGTTCACGAAAATATATCTTCAAATATCTTTTTTTTAAATGTCCATTTCTGCTAAGCAGCAAGCTATATGCTTAGATGATTTTGATTGAATTTATATTAGGATACATTTACGCGACTGTAAAGATGAAACTATGCCTAAAACTATATGCCTAAACCTAACCCTAACCTCTCAAAAATATGCCTAAACCTAACCTTAATCCTAACCTCACAAAAACTATGCGGAGAGAGAGAAAAAAAGTCATACCCACAGTGGGATCCAATAATGGGAGGTTGAGATTACTAGTATGTGTGCAGCTGCCTCAGTGGCTTACCTGGTAGCAATGCTTGACTTGATTAGAGTAATATTTGAAGCTCCAATGTGTGCCTTTCAGTTTTTGTAGTCCTATAGTGACGCATTGGGGAGTGAAAATGACAGAGCGGCAATACATGACGCCTATCTGTGATAATGAGTTGGCTCATAACACGTTGCATTGCGACACAGTCATACGACACAAAATAGGGCTTAAGTGGTTACGTGCCTTGCTCAAGGGCCCTTCATTGTTGGGCATTGCCCATTCACTTCCCTTCCCAGCTTTTAACTGCCGGTGCGAGAGATCGAACGGACAACCTTCCAGGCACAAAGCACCCCGATTTCTAGTCTTCAAGCCACAACTGCCTCCGGACGGTCCTACGCTCCCGTTACTCGTCAACATACTTGTCACTCACTGGAAATACTTACAGCTGATGACAGCTTACATATTACACAACAACACACGATAATAAAACATTAAAACAACATAACTCAAATGTACAAACAGGCTGTCTCTGAACTTGCAGCGCTGGAACAACTACAAGGAAGGAAAAAAGCTAAACAGAATCATGCAATTTCCCCAGGTGACGAGACTACTGCACCTCAACTGTATTCAGTGACTGCACAGCGTTCTCTCGTTCTCCAGCATCCAGTCGAAAATGAATAGGTTCCATTTCACAATGTTGTTGTGCTGTCGCCGAGGCAGGCGGCAAGTAAAGAAATATTGTTTTATATCCGCCACACAATGTTCTGACTTTGTGTGAGACAGCTTAATTGGGTGCAATATCTAAAACTCTTTTAGGGTTTTCTTCCCCTGAGGGAATGAATATTTAGTCGTTTTTTCTAAATCTCAATATGTTTTGGAAAGTAGGAAAATATATTTTATTTTCTTGAAGTGGCAAAAAAAAAAGAGAAAAGGGGGGGAGGGGGGAAGAGGAAGCTGTTTGGATTGAAATGTTGCACAAACTTTTCTTCCCATTTCCCAAGGAGCTCCTACATCACTGGAGGAACTTTTAATTACAAACCACAACTTGCAACAGAATGACTAATGAGAATTTTCAGGCTTTTGTGGATCAGTGCCATTCTTCTTCTGGATTCCCTCCTCTCGCGTATATTCCAACGGATGGGTTTCCGTTCGCTCTGACGGTGTCTGTCTGAACTCATCTCTTAATGTGTTTAACCTATTCAAAGTGTCTGTGCCATTTTAGCTATATAGCAACACACATTTTTTTCAGAAAACTATTAGGATTTAGACCAGTGGTTTAGAACAGTAGTTCTCAAAAAAGCTCACACTGTGTCACTTTGTGCTTCACTGCAAGCTTGTATATCTGCTATTTTTTGGACATTTCTGAAAGATCTTTAAAGTGTTTGAAAGCGAGCAAATCTTCTCTTCTGGGGGGGTCAAAATATTTTCAGATGGGGGGTCTGCGGCCAAATACATATCATTTTGGGGGCACAAACAAGTTTGAGAACCACTGATTTAGAAGGCATTCGTAGAATCGGCCTCAGGTCTTTATGGGTTAATGTGTGTAAGCAGAAAGCGCTCCATGTCGTTTAGTTTCAAAGTGTGGACCAGGGGCCCCCAGGGGCCCCAGAAGACATGGGGTTCTGGGTGAAAAGCTAATTGAGCACATGGCGTATTACTGCGTTTAATAATTCCTTCCAGGTGTGCTGTTGGCTACTAAATGCCACTCGGCACTGAGTCGGCAGTGGTGTAAAGTAACTAAGTACATTTACTAAAGTACTGTACTTACGTACATTCACTAAAGTACTGTACTTACGTACATTCACTAAAGTACTGTACTTAAGGGTTAGGGTTAGAGTATTTCCAATTTTCTGTACTTTTACTTCCACTCCACTACAATTATTTGAAAACTTTAGTTACTAGTTCCTTCGTAGATTACAAAATATACATTAACCACTTCAGCCCTATTTAAACTTTGGCTATTTGAAAATAGCCGATCTACAAGCTCACAATGTGTCACTTTGGTACTTTTATTCAAGTAAATGTTGAATTCCTGACTTTTACTTGTAACAACGTATTTATTTCTGCATTACAGTATTGATATATATACGTGAGTACTTTTTCCACCCCTGCCACTCGGGGAGACATGCTGAGGGGGGAATCAGGCACGTGCCCACACAGGTACCCACCAGTTACGGTACCCAAGCACCTGCCCAATTATACCTTCACATGAGAAAGTGCCCTTTTTATGGCTACATAATTTCTCTCTATAACAGTGCTCAGTAACAGGGGACAGACGACAGCAGGATTTTTTTGGATTAACAAGCTCTTTATTCTCCGGTGCTTTGCAGAACCATACAGTCATTTATTTTTTCTTTTCTTTCTTTATTTACCCAGGGAAAGTAGCTGAGCACAAATGCTAATGTTCAGCAACGCCCTGCGCGCGCACACACACACACACACACACACACACACACACACACACACACACACACAGACACAGACACAGACACAGACACACACACACACACACACACACACACACACACACACACACACACAGACACACACACACACACACACACACGCACACACCTGCACAGTCACGCTGCTTGTCATGCCGTGGTATCAACTCATAGATACAGCATCGCTACGTAGAACTAAATAGGCTCAGTGCACAGCAGCCATATTGGAAAGAAATGTATTTCATCCAACTTCCGGTGCGAGGTTTGCCACCCATGAGCGTCATGGCGCAGTCAAATCCGATTTATTTCTAAGATCCAATCTTTAAGACTGACTGTTCACACTGTTGTTTGCTAGGGATCAGATCAGATCTGTGTTTACAGACTGATTCATGGACAAACAGGTTGATGCTTAATGTGGAGCAGGCGCGGCGAAGTGATGTACTGTGGATTTCTTGTATTAATGGATCGCTTCGTGCATACAACCGCACACGTTTATGCACACGTGTAGGATCACAACGCTCACAACGCCGTTGTGAGCTTGTAGATCACCAATTTTCTAAATGTTTGCATCTTTCTTAAATTATTGGACAATTTGTTAGACCAGTTTTTATAGTAAAGTTACTTTCAATAACTTTCAATGGAGTAATGGTGTTTTTTTGGGGTATTAAATTGTAATTTTACTGTCATCTGGGGACCCCCCAAAAATCATGTCGGGACCCACAGGCTGAGAACCACTGCTATATCCACTAAAATCCTTCACGACCAATTAGGGAGGAGGCAGACATTATTTCTAGATAAGGAATAAATCATTGTGTGTATCCCTGCACTGTTTACAATGACCTAGATATAAGGACTACAAATCATTGTGTGTATCCCTGCACTGTTTACACCAAATGACCTTGGTACATAGAAATACTGTAAGAACAGAGCAACTACCTTTAATTGCATTGGAATAAATTGGTGCTATTTGTCGCAAAGGTTTTAGACCAAGTGAAGGCAGAACATTGAAATACTGCTGTCAACTGTTTCAAAAGTTTATACAAAGCTAACTTTTCCTATATGGATGTATAACTATTTCTGACAGAAAATGCACAATTGTTATAGTTTCGTAAGATAGTCTTCTCTCTAATTTGAAATGTAAAACAGCTCTGTTTACACATTTATTTTCCCCCCATTTATATTTAATGTTTAATTGTACATAGCCTACATTGTTTTGTTTTGTTCCACTTTTGCTTTGGCAAAGCAAACGTATGTTTTCTCATGCCAATAAAGCTCCTTTGAATTGAATTGATATGCTGTAAAAACGGTAGCCGGCTCTTCTGTTGCAACCATCATAATTGTGAGCGCGCATACGTCTCTGGAATCTATAGGAATGCATGCAGAGATGCTGCTCACGTCCTTCTATGCGCTTTCAAATGCATGAGGGAAGGGGCTCCAATTTGCATATCATTTCCACAAGGGCTTTTGTAACATGCATTAGTAGTACTATCATATGAATACAATAGGATATATGAACATATTGTAACGTGAAAAATATACAGTATATATCTATATATCATACAGCTCTTCGTGAGTGGCTATTTTTAGATTTTTGACTACAGTAAGTATATAGGGCTTAAGTGGTTAAGTGGTTGAGTGAACAATGATGCTGTGTGTATATAAATATAGTGCACCTTTTTCTCACTCGTCTAGACGAGATATGCTCTATCCCTTCACTCTCGTGGCTTTATTTATCCCTCTTTCACTCAATCTCTACACTCTTCTTTGCCTCAATATTTAATCTCCTCTTCCTTGCACTCCAACCCCCCCTCCCAGCGTTGCCATGTCCGCTTATTATAAGCATTTTCGGGCTCCTTTTTCTGTAAAGTTGCTTGTAAATATTGGTAGTTGTGTTTTTTGGGGGGCTTATGTCTAGTGTAGATGCTTATTTGGGCTTTATTCTTTATTTGGGCTTTTTAATTATTATTTAAACCAGTGGTTCTCAAATATTTTCATGGCATGGACCCCCAAAATGTATATGTACTGTATGTGTACCTAAACCCCACATCTGAAAAAGACTTGTGACAGGGAGCCCCGTACCAGATTTGTTACATCTTGTGCATCTTTGTTAAAATGTTTTAAAAAGTTTTATTTTATTTCTTTTTTTTTGTTGAAAATAGCAAATCTACGAGCTCACAAAACGTCGCATCGCAACGCGTTGTGAGCTCGTAGATCGGCTGATGATCAAACGGCCGATGTGTACAGTAAAAAGGTTTAAAGTGCTCATGTGGCCTACAATAGTCGCTTCTTTTGGACTTGTTTTCATAGACCTGGTTGCTTATGTCTCTCACACAATCTGGCAACACTGACCCCCCCCCCCCCCCCCTCTTCTCCCCTTGTACTCGTGTCTCTCTCTCGGAGCAGAAAGAAGAAGAATCCACTTTAGATCTCACAGTAACAGTTAGCCAGGGCCTCGGCCCTTTATCCTGCTCTCATCTCACACAATGGAACGCCTCTGAAAAGTGCTTGTCCGAGCACTTTGCGTCCAGAGAGAGCCATTAAACTTCCATGATATCTGGGTGGGTGTGTGTGGGGGTGGGGGTACTGTCTTCATCTGGCTCTCCATGTAATCTATTGGACTCATTCTCTCCATCTTCATTTTGGATACAAAGGGCTGTGAGTGCGTGCTAACACTGCCCTGCACGATGTGTACTTTGGCTACCTATTTTTAGGATCAGCACAACGTTGTTGTTATCATCACCTCCTACACCGTGTAGAATGAGACCGTAAAAAGGCTGAGTCGGAATGTTGAACAGATTACAGAGTTAGAGACAGTTTTTTTCTTTTTTTTACACAGACAAAACAGAAGGTGATCCGAATTGTGTAGCGCGAGGAAGGCCTACGTGCCGAAACACGTGCGTTTCTCTAGGTAGACTGCTGCTGCTGCTGTGCAAACCTCTATTAAAGAAAGAACAGAGTGCTCAACAGAGTGCAGATAATCCTTTCATTGAATGTTGTAGCATATGGCAACCTCTGGCCACAGCTGTGATGGTAGTGAAAGAAAGAAAGAAAGAAAGAAAGAAAGAAAGAAAGAAAGAAAGAAAGAAACTATGTATTATATATATATATATATATATATATATATATATATATATATATATATATATATATATATATATATATATATACTGTGCATTAATCCGTGGGAGGTGCACAATATTGCATAAGAAAACAAGTATTAAACAATAAACAGTCACCCTCACATTATGTATCAGATGGCTGTAACAATACATTGTAAGTACAACAACTGAACTGTATCCTTCTCAACCTTTTCAGGCCGCAACCCCCAGAAATGATCATATTTTAATTGGGGACCCCCCACCCTGACAGCCTGGCACTTGGAATTGTAAGAGTTGAGGCATTACATTTACTTAGTTTAACTCGGTTCCACGGATAAACGTTGTGAAAATAGTCGATCTACAAGCTCACAACGTCGTGAGCTTGTAGATCAGCTATTTTTTTCTTTCTTATATTATTTGACCATTTGGTCAATGTTTATAGTATAGCTGTTTTTTTAGGTATTAAAACGGTCAAATTATCACTTTATTGTCATCTGGGGACCAGCCCAAAATCATGTGGGGACCCCCCTGGAGGTGCCGAACCGGAACCACGGGTTGAGAACCACTGCTTTAAACCCCAACGGGGAAACCCAACAAGTCTTTCATAATCTATAAGTGCTACGGTGTGTTTGCTTGTGTTTTGACTGAAAGCCCCTACGGTCCAACACGAAGTGTCACGACCCAACCAAGAGGAGAACTGTAATAATACTCACACGTTGAAGAGGTTCAGGCCGATGCGATAGAGCCGCTTCCGCATGACGTCCGTGGACAGCGTCGGCGACTTGCAGCTGGCCGGGTTCTCGCAGTGGTAGCGCGGCAGGCTGAGGATCATGGCCTGCAGGGCCTCTTTGGACGAGGCCTCGGACGCGGAGCGGGCCTCCGTGGACGTGCTGCTGCTGCTCATCTGCTCCGAGCTGGCCGTCTCCGAGCCGCTCCGCTTGGCCTCCAGGGGCTCCGTCGCGGCGAGGGAGCAGCTGATCAGCGGCGGAGGGGGGTTCTCTCGGGGCGAAGGGGCGTGCGCCCCGGGGGTTCCGGACGGAGGCGGCGGCGGAGGTAACTCCTCCACCTCTCGCGGAGTGGCCATCTTGTCCAGAGGAGTCAGAGGAGGTTGTTCTTCTTCCTCCGCGAGCTCTTCTTCGCACGGAGGCGGGGCGGGGAAGTCGGCCTCCGGCTCGTCTCCTTCCGCGTTGGTGTCCGGGGGCGGCGGGGGTTCTTGCGGGGGGAGCGGCGGCGGCTGTTCCGCCGCGGGTTCCGCGGGGACTGCCTTTGCGGCGGGGGGCGGAGGAGGAGGGGGTTCCGCGGGGGGCTCGGCCGGGACGTAGGAGGACGGGGCGGCGGTCGCCGCGGCGGAATCGGTCGCGGCGGGGAAGGAGGCTCCGCCCTGTCGGACGCAATTGCCGAGGGCGACCGACGCGGAGGATTCCACGACGGAGGACGACACGCGGAAGTTCTGGCTGTCGAACTGCACGGTCACGTCGCGGAAAGCCATCATCAGCTTGCTGGCGCTCCGCGACAGATCGCCGGGATCCACCATGCTCTGAAGGATCGGCGGCTCCGCTGCTCCACCTCCTTCCACTCCTCCTCCTCCTCCTCCTCCTCCTCCTCCCACTGCTGCTGCTGCCGCTGCTGCGGCGGCGGCGGCGCTGAAGGCCTCGGCGCTGAACTGGTAGGCGCCGGCGTCTTGCAGGGAGCACATGGTCTTCAGGCTCCAGTTGCTCAGCGCGTCGTCGATGGACTTGGCCAGGGACTGCACCTGCTCGGTGAACGAGTCCTCCAGGTCGGTCAGGCTGCCGCCCACCGTGGCGGGCAGCGACGGCGAGCGCACCAGCGGGATGATGCCCGCCAGGCTGCAGCCTTCCGCCAGGGCGCGCTCGGCGGAGAAGCCCTCGGCGTTTTGCACGCGGACCTTGCGCAGCGAGATGCGCCGCGGCAGCCGGCTCTCCAGCAGAGAGTTGCGGATCTTCTCGAAGTTCTTGCTGAGCTGGTACTGGCGGAAGGCGGTCTGGATCTTGCAGGCGGCGCGGCGGGAGATGAGATGGCCGCCGTACTTGTGCTCTAACATTTCGATCTGTGACAGAGAGAGAGAGAGAGAGAGAGAGAGAGAGAGAGAGGAAAACAAAAACAAAAACAAATATAAGTAAAGATCTGGATCAGAAAGCACTTTGTCTCTTCAGACAGCTTTTCATAACGGACATAACAGGTTGATATCAGGCGGTGTATGTCCAAAACCGTTACATTTGTGGGAGAAAAAAAAGAAATTCAATGGATCCAAAGCAGTTTTTAGTCACAAGCTCTTAAAGGGATATTCTTTTTTGGGGGGGGTCATTTCATCGTCTACTCAGGCTTTGTGAGCACCCTGGACAGTTTTTAAGTTAATGGATTCAATATTTAGATATTTGGTATTCATTTTATCAGACACGCCCCCTTCCTATACAACCCGTTGTAACTTCAAACTCCATTTTAACCATGTTAGATTCATCGGTTCTGGTGACTCATACTGCCCTCCTAATACGTGAGTCGAGCAACTTAAAAACTGTCTGGGGGGCTCACAAAAGCCTGAGATGATAAAATCACCCACATCTTTGTTTTAAAGTGAAACATCCCTTTAATGATACTTTTAATTGGTTAACCTGGCGACGCGTTGTGAGCTTTTTTTTTAATGTTTTTGTTTTGAGGTTGCCACAGCACAAGGCTGTGTCTTTGTGGGGGTTCCTTGACATTGACAAAGTTTTGTAACCCCTGGTCAAGGTCACAGAAGCTTTGAGGTCTAACTGTACCTTTTAACTTCACGGAACTCGGTATAAGAATGGATACCGTATAAGAATGGAAGCCGTTGCCAAGGTCACAGCAGGTGCTCTGTGTGCTCTGTGAGTCCCATAAGCCCTGGTATTTATGGCAGCATTATATTTGTCTGAGAGAGGCTTGGCATGCACGTGCTGGGTATGTGTGTCACGGGCAGGCTCTGTGGCGCGTGGAAGACAAATATCAGGGGGTGAAAGGAAGCCAGGGTGGGCGCAGACAGGAGCGAGAGGAGAGAGATGGGAGTGAACAGAACACGGATGCGTAATGAGAGAGATTGAATAATGAGCAGGTGGGAAATGAGCAGGTGCCAGCGGAGAAGACCAGCCCAGTGGCTTGTAGGTGAAGTAATAACAGAGGTAATAGTTTGTCTCTGTCGGGTGGACACCTCGCATGTCAAAAACTGTTACTTTTCACAATTCAAATAAAAGAAAATTGCAAAAGTAGCAGATCCGCAAGCTCAAAATGAGGTGAGAAGCGACGCGCTTTGAGCTTGCCGATCTGCTACTTTTGAAAAAAATAATATTTTACTACTTTTTTATTTACTTTTTATTCGACTTTTGATGATTTTGTGTGACGCTGTAGTTTGATCGAAGTAGGGTGCAAAAAAAAACACAAAAAAGTTAGAGATAGGAGGTTTCTGCCCGACAGCAACGAGTTTGCATTTGGAAATGTGGTTCAGATAATGGTAGCCTCTTCCACCACCTGCGGGAGGATGCCTTTTATTAAGCACCTGAACCCTAGCATCCCTATGCAGGGGAGAGAAGTAGATACCGGTAGACAAGGATTCTCTTTCTTTTTTTCTTTTTTTTAAAGCCTTATTATGGATAGGACAATAGGCTGACAGGATCTTTGGGAGAGAGACGATGAGTGACACGCAGCAAAGGCCGCTACGCCAGTGGTCCAGGCCGACATGGATTCTCTTTCACCAGGTGAATGAAATGACACGAGTCTGTGTGGTGAATCTTCAATCTCAGTTTATGTGCGACTGTGCGTGCAGTCAGGTTACAAACAGCATAGACAGAAGCAGGCAATGCTCACAGGATCATCTCCGTCCAATTCCTCCTAATTTTACATCTCCCCTAGTATTTATACACTTTCGGCCGGGCCCCCTCCTTTCTCATCCTTGTCTAGTCATTACCCAATCCTCTTACGACTGGGCCAGTACTATTAGGAACATAACAAAATATCTTCCATGTAAAATACATTTGATTCAGAGAAATAAGACTTTGCTCTGACATGACGACATTTGATTTGTGTACCTGCTATCACTCTCTTATGGTAACGTTCTATGACAGAAATGGACTTCGGAACCTTGGCTATCGGGGGCCGACATATCGGCTGGACTTAGAGTAGATGTTTCACCATCTACTGTGCGTAAATACTTTACTCAATAATCTGCCTTAAGGCTTTTCCAGGCCTCTATGTCTTTCTCTAGGATTTCGCCACTACACACTGTAGGTTTTCCGCTACTACAGGACATTTGCCGAAAACAGCCAATTTTCCGTGCCTATTTTCCATGACTCTGCTATTCTAAATTTTCTAAACATTTCAAAGATTTTTATTTTTTTTTGTGATGCGACGGGTTGTGTTGTGAGCTTGTAAAATGGCAATTCTTGTCCCTCTCTTTTTCCCACAAAGTATGAAAAAAAACACAGCTAGGAAAAGCCGCCTTTAATAAAAGCCTATACGGTTTAGGAAGGAGAGAGAGAACACAAGTAAAAGGCTGACTAGTACAACATCGTGGACAAATTGTTCATTTCCTCATCTCTGAGGATCCTATATTGAGACGTCTCCCACTCGACTTTAAACCGTCTGAAACTCGGCGCGCCATTAATCTTCCACTCGCGAGGAATGGCTCCCAACGTTGTGGGAAACAGATAGAGGTACTGTAATACGGCCCGCCTCATCTGGCAGCCGCTCAAAAAGAAGCCAGAAGATGAAACCATCTCTTTTGAGTCGCCAAGAACAATCAAGGATCTACGGTCCCAGACAGAGAGCTTATCTGCGCTCTCTGTCTCTCTGTGGAGAGTGGCTGTCTTCTTTGCAAAAATCCCTTTATTTCCGTTCCAAACTTGATCAAGGGTGGGAGGGGATTGTGCCGCATTTAAACTGCTTAAACCTGAATATGATATCATATGTCAGTAACATTAACCACTTAAACCCTCTACACTTAGTAAACCAATACTTAGATGACCGGAGTCAACTCTGCACTTGGTCTGCTTCTAATCTCTATTTTGATTCCCTCCACAATAGGTATGGTTAAGGCATGTCTAACACAATTTTCAACATTATTTGCAGTGATGGAAGAAGTACTGTACTTAGATTTTTTATCCATACCATATTGTAGAAATAGTCTGTTACAAGAACAAGTTCGGTATTAAAAATTTTACTAAAGTACAAAAGTATTGGCATCAAAATATGCCAATACTCATTATGCATGTCCCATTTCACAAGTTTTCAAATGTCTAAAATGTGTAAAACGTCTTAGCAGATCTACCTGCTCAGTGATCGGCTATTTTCAAATTACCAAAGTATGAAGTGGTTTTGTAATAGTAATCAATTTACAATGTAACTAGCAACTAAAGTTGTCAAATAATTGTAGTGGAGTAAAAAGTACAATATTTGCCTTTGAGATGTAGCGGAGCAGAAGTAAAAGTATTGAAAATCGTAAATACTCCAGTTAAGTAAAATGTTACTGAAGTACAGTACTTGAGTAAATGTACTTACATGTAGTTACTTTCCACCCCTGATTATTTCTATGTATTTGTTACAGAACCCTAATGCAACACTAAAGCAAATAGAACTGCACTGCAGTGTTCCATTTTCAGCCGTACAAGTTAACAGTCTACTCTCTGAAACAGTAATGACTTTGGGCTGAATAGTTTACTCGCTGAATAGTTACTCACTGAATAGTTTACTCACAACGCGTCGCGATGCAATGCGTTGTGAGCTTATAGATCTGCTATTTTCATTTAAAGATTTCAATACATTTTATACATATGATACCTTTTGAAACGGGACATTCTGCATAATGATACTTTAAGTATATTTTGATGCCAATAATGTAGTACTTTTACTCAAGTACATTTTGATTACCAGACTTTTACTTGTAACAGAGGGTTTCTACATTGCAGTATTGATACTTTTACTTAAGTAAAGAAATGTAGTACTTCTTTCCACCACTGCTGATGATCCTACTGTACCCTCAAAGTCTCCGAAAAGGATTTAATCTGCCCGTTTGTCAGGATGATGCAAGGATTAATTCAGCCCACGTTAAAATGTCCCCGCTGTAAATTCAAAGGCGAACGAGTGGATGGTTTTAAGGAGGGCTATGGAGAGCATGAAGGATCAGAAAGGGACTTTCAATGCACTAATCTCCATTCGCAGAGACAACGGACAAAGTCACCTTGCACACACCTCCTGCGGACCTGAGCAGAGAGGTTGCTGATAGGCTGCGATGCCCGGAGGCTTTTGCAATTTGTGATAAGTGCTTCGCTCTGGCGAGATGCTGGGCCTTTTTGAGAAACTCAATCACATACAAAGCTCTTTATAAAAGCAGAATGACACTGAGGAATCCATCTTATCTTCTCCATTTACACTTCATTGCAGAGCCTCTGTGACGGGCCCTTCGAGACATACTGGGAATATTAACGTGGCTTCTGAATAGGGCCCCGGCTCCCAGCCACGCTCTATCTACTGATGGCGATTTCTCAGCACAGTACATTGCTTTCCCGTCCGTCCCGTGGACAGGCCGAACCTCGCCCTGAATATTCATCAGGCTTTAATCTTGGAGTGCGCTGTGTGCGCCGAGTACACTCCTGGCCATGACAAGGTGAGTCCTATCATTTCTGCTGCTCACAAAGCTAGACCTTGTGAGGATTTTAAAAAACATAGATTGAAGTTTGAGGTAATAAACTGCTGCCCGTTAATCAGAAAGGTTGGAAGAGAGCGAAGGTGCTCGGTTCGGTGGGGCTGTGTTTGATTAAGTCTGTCTGATTTAATTAAGTCTGGGCTTGTTTGTTTTGCCTTCTGTGTGAGTGGGATCTGGGATATTGGAAAAGGCATTTAGGTCACATCACGGTTTCTATGCGAGTGAGTGCGTTTCTGATACACTCTATCAAAGGCCCAGCATGCTGATAGATGCTAGAGGAAAGGGGGATGGAAGAACGAAATGCAGATAATGTTCAAACAAAGTGGGAAATGTAGTCTGTTTAGTGTTTCTGTTCTTCATTGAGGAGGTGGGAAGCAGAAAACAGAGGAGAGAGAGGTTTCTCGCCAGACTTAGGCTTATAGGCTTGAGGCTGGTGTTCCTAAACTTCTTCAAACTTCTCCATGCCAGTCGAGCCACCAATTAGCCATAGCTTCTGGCTGTGGCCCACCTATTGCGAAACAGCTTTTGAGGAAAAATGTAAATAACGAAAATAGACGATCTGCAACCTCACAACATGCTGCGATGCCATGTGTTGTGAGCTTGTAGATCTGCTATTTTTATATCATTTTTGCACAATAATGCCATGGCCAAAGTATGGCAGCCAGGTTGAAAGTGGTTAACCCATTAATACCTGGAACGCATCTGTGTCACTTTAGATTTCTTTGGCTATAAAAAAATAGCAGATCTACAAGCTCATAGCGCGGCACCGAGTGCCGCGCTATGAGCTTGTAGATCTGCTATTTTCAAAAAATCTTTAAAACATTATTTTTTTGATTTTTTTCAAAAAAATGTTAGGATTTAGAAAACATTTTTAAGAATCACCTCAGGTCTTAAAGGGTTAAACTGGCACAATCACTTTATGAATTGAATTTAAATAAAAAAATATGCATATTTTGTATCTACCCTGGCACCCATCGCCCCAACATCACCCCCCGGTGGCCCCCACTTTGAGCACCTGTGTCTGACAGGATTGGCGTTGGGGCTTGAGGTACACGCGACTCTCGATGATGTTGCTATGCTGTGCGATGTGTTGCGAGAGTGCGGTCTAGCCAACACCAACTCGGGACTCCTGAATCGCTGCCCTCGGTCCTGAATCGCTGAGCTCTACGTATACGGGGTGGTGCACTTCTTGCCTTTCCTGGCTTTGCCCTGAGGTTGGCGCCCACAGTGTCAGTTTGCTTGCCACTAGTTCCGGGTGCCTGACACAGTGCCCTGCCAGCCTCATCCTTCTCTCTCTGACCCGTGGTAGGTCCCCGTATGACCACGTTTCTGATGCGGTCCGTCCATGTGACACCTAGTGCCATTCGTAGCATTCACTCGTAGCATTCATTCGTAGCATTCATTCGTAGCATTCACTCGTAGCATTCATTCGTAGCATTCATTCGTAGCATTCATTCGTAGCATTCATTCGTAGCATTCATTCGTAGCATTCTCGATGATGTAGTGACATCTCCTGACACTTAAAGGGAAGGGGGGGTGAATGCGGATCGCTGGACATTAAGGAAGTAGTGAGTGTGTGTGTGTGTGTGTGTGTGTGGGGGGGGGGGGGGGGGGGGGCTGAACATTAGGGAGGTACAGAGGGAAATGGTTGAGACAGATGAATGTGGCAAAGCGTGGTTCTACTGCAAATCCCCCTCCCATTAGCCGGCTGTCACTTCAGCTTGTGATCACTCCACTAAGCGACCGATGGAGAAAGATGATTCTGGAGAGACACAGAGTCCCTGGGGGTGCGGGGCCACTGCTTCACCCCATGGGCACTAAATCAGGTCTGACAGCAGTGTTGCCAGGTTTTGCGAGAGAAATAAGCAACTAGGTCTATGAAAACGCGCTCAAAAGAAGTGACTATAGACCACATGAGCATCGGATGTTTGAAAATAGCTGAATAGCTTGAAAAAAGCTATTCAGAACATTTTATATACAAATACAAATCTGGTACAGGGGTCACAAATTGCTTTTAGATGGGGGAGTCCGTGGACAAATACATATTAATTTGGGGTTCCTTGACATGAAAATGTTTGATAACCACTGCTTTTTTTAAAACAACATTTGAAAACAAGCAAATAAGCAACTACACTTTAGAAACAAGCCAAAAAAAAAAGCAACCCGCAACTACTAATATGTATAAGCTACTTAACAGAAAAGTCGCTTATAATAAGCGGACATGGCAACACTGTCTGACAGGCAGATCACTGCTCTCCTGATATCCCCCCACCCCCCCTCTTCTCTTAAGAGAAAACAACACGAGGCAAACAATCCGATAAACCCATTAGCAAGGAACTGCTGTAAGGAAAGGCCGAGTGATGAAGAGGAGCGAGATGTGATTGCTGACTATGTGACAAGGGTCCCCAAACTTTTCTGGCCGCGACCCCCCAAAGTAAAAAATATTTGAACTGGGGACCCCCCCAAAATAATCATATTTGAACTGGGGACCCCCAAAAATAATCATAATATTTGAACTGGGTACCCCCGACCCTGACAAGCACTGTTTGACTCGGTTCCACACATAAACATTGTGAAAACAGACGATCTACAAGCTCACAGCGCCTCGCAGGGCGAGGCAACGTTTGCCTCTTTCTTACGTAATATTTTCGTATTTGACAATTTGGCCAATATGGCATTAAAAAGAGATTACTATTTTGAAAAACATTTTTAAATAGTTAGAGCTTGTAGATTGGCTATTTGAACTATTTAAAAAAAAACAAGAACGAAATGACAAAAGTCATATTCTACCAGGTGCTCTGTGTGTGTGTGTGTGTGTGTGTGTGTGTGTGTGTGTGTGTGTGTGTGTGTGTGTGTGTGTGTGTGTGTGTGTGTGTGTGTGTGTGTGTGTGTGTGTGTGTGTGTGTGTTTGTTTTCATAGACCTGATTACTTGTTTTTCAGATTGCTTGTTTCTCGCCAAACCTGGCAACATTGAATATGCGACGGTAAACGCTAATAATGTTTTTAATATAAGTGGTGGCAACATTTTTAGACACCACACGGGTCTTCCCAACAATAGCGAAGATTAAAGTCAGTGTGAACATGGCCAAATAATAACTTAATAGCCAAACTAGGTCTAATGAAGCACGCTAGCATTTAGGCTAACTCTGTTCCCTGAGGCAGCAGTGCAACTTGCACTCTCTGCAACTGTTGCAGTGTGAATGAGGGGAGCGGAGGGCGGTTACTGTGGAGGACGGGCCGTCTCCCCATTGGCTTAAAGGACGGGCCGACGGGGAAGTGTCCCCATTGGCTTAAAGGAGTGAAGGACAGCCATGACAGCCAGTGATGAATAGGTGTCGAATAGGTGTCGAATAGGTGTCGAATGATGATGATTAGTCTGACTGTTTGTAGACTCAGGCGCTCTTCGAGCACCTGGTAAAAATCAGAATAGTAATACATTACTAAAATGGCGGCGCATGCAAGATAGGGCCCATAGTCTCTCCACTCAGAGAACCAGTCCTCCACCAGCAGTAAACTAGACATTATAGACATGCCACACCTATGAGTAATAAATGGTAATATGGTTTAAAAAACGGCAGTGAGTGTTCCTACGGTACGTGCCAACAATTTGATGATGTGAAGTAAAAGGTTGGCTGAAAGGGCTGTAAAACTCTCAAAAGCCACCGTGGAAATTCATATGGCTCAAACAACTGGTTGAGAATGTGTGTGCAAATTAGGGGGAAGAGTTAATGCAGTGATATTAAATATTGACTTATTATTAAGACTCGAGGTCAGAGTGCAGAAACTTTAAACTTTAAACGAAACAGCGTTTTTTTTTTGGGGTCAATCGTGAAAGATGGAACTTCATCTTTCTATCATGAAATATTAATACCCAGGACCTTTCAGGTGGTTCAAGGATTTAGTCTGAAAATGTACACTTTGAATGGAAATTGTTAGCAAAAAGGTCAGACTGTTGAATACTATTTGCTTTGTTAGCCGTTGAGCCTGAGGAAATGACGATTTTGCTATTAAGACCAAAGTTATATTTTCACTCTACAGTAGCACTGCAAAAAACAGATTTTAGCATTAATCAGAGCCTTTATTGCTTTTGAAAAAAGTGAAGGTTTCCATCATTTTGTGTAGAGTACAGTAGTTCAACAATGATCAGAATTTGAATGTTTAATTAACACAAATGTTTTTTGTTTGTTAAGATGGATTAAACACTTTTTTTTTTGTAAATATCAAATGTCAATATTTGGGTGTTTTAATCTTAAATGATCTCAAGTGATTATTGATCTTTACTTTTTTCTCTGTTTACTAAAGAGCTGGAGAGACGGGAGAAGCCTGTTAGTGACCAAACACTGTACAGACATAATTATATCACAATACCTGTAGAGCTTTGTATCAAAAAAACGTTTTAGTATTAAAAGGCAAGACCACTTTGGTAGAGGTTTGGGTTTTGTAGTTACCTTGGCGTGATGTAACTCCAAAGGTGGACACAAAATCTAAAATAATTGCTCCATTGATTAGAAATTGAGAATACAAAATATATGCTCCTCATTGACTTACAGTGTACGGTGAAACAGTCACTCTTTCATCACGTAAAGTTTACGTGATGAAAGAGTGACTGTACGTCGTAAACAAACACAAACAAAGCTGATTCAGACAATATAGAACATCACCAGATCCAGTATTGTTTATGTTTTTAACAAAAATGTTAACTTCCTGTTGATTTTACTATTTGAAGATCCGGATCAAGTCCGGGTTTTCTAACTAATAAAGATAGCAAAATCAACAGGAAGCGATTTTTTAAATTGTGCTGCTCTATATTGTCTGAATCAACTTTGTTTGTGTTCGTTTACGTGCTAAAAGAGTGACTTTGAGAGCTGTTTCACTGTACAATGTAAGTCAATGAGGAGCATACTTTGAATTCTCAATTTCTAATCAATGGAGCAATTATTTTTGATTTCTTGCCCACCTTTGGAGTTACATCATGGCAAGGTAACTACACAACCCAAACCTCTACCAAAGTGGTCTTGCCCTTTAACCAACCATTTAAGCCCAAGTTATAAAATACTTGATTGTGCATGTGGGTGTTCCACACAGAAGATAGCTGATCTACTAACAGTTTAACCCATTCATTCAGTGCCACATGACGTCTAAGACGTCATGGCCCTGAGCGCCCTGAGCGCCACATGACGTCTAAGACGTCATGGCCCTGAGCGCCCTGAGCGCCACATGACGTCTAAGACGTCATGATTATTTTTATTTTTTTTCATATATATATATATATATTTTTTTTAAGGTTCAGAACCCAAGATATGATGATTTGAAGATTTGCTGCTCCATTCACTTCTTGTTTAACTTCTTACTGAAAAAGGCTGTATCTCGGCTCCTGAGCACTTTTTTTTTACAATGAATTTTGGCTGTGGCACTCAGAACCAAACTTCCATAAATAAGAATGGCACTGAAAGAGTTAAGACAATGGGACGCATCTCTGTCACTTTCGATTTCTTTGGCTATTCAAAAATAGCAGATATACAAGCTCATAGCGCGGCACCTAGTGCCGCACTACGAGCTTGTAGATCTGCTATTTTTGAAAAATCTTGAAAAAAACTGTTTTTTTTTCAAAAAACTGTTAGGATTTATATATTTTTTTAAAGAATCGCCTCAGGTCTTAAAGGGTTAACAGTTTTGTGGTTCTGCTGGTGGGCTCCGGTTGGCGTCGCATTGTTTTTGTTCCCCACATAATGCGAATCAATTAGTTTAGTCTCGCTAGTCGCCCTACGAAGAATAACGTTAGAATAAAAGATGGACATATACCAAACCATTATTATACCAAAAAGAAGCAAAGCGATTATACCAAACTAAACAAAGTGTTAAACTAGGGGAATCATTTTGGAGGTGCACGGCACCGGTGGTTCCGGTGGTTGGTTCTGGCTGCCTGAGGACATAAAGTTATTTCCGCTCCGACCGGATCAGAAACTCGAAAATGATATTGATCCCAGGCTACTGATCTACAAGCTCACAATGCGTCACAGCGTGATATGATGTGAGCTGTAGATCTGCTATTTTTGGTGCACAACTTCATTGCACAGCAGCTATAAATGAGGCATCAGTTCTTGGCATAATGGGAAAATGACAGGCAAAATACTAAGCCCTGCTTATTAACTGTCAAGTTCATGCACACATTCTTTCTACAATCCAAAAACCTCTCCAGGATTAATGAGACCATATTATGTAACGGCAAAATTGGGACACAACTAATGCTGACTATACAAAAGAAACCTTTTATTATTATTATAATTTTATAAAGGCCTTATATTACCCAAACTTTCCAGCACAAGACCGAAAAGAGAAACGTGGTGTTTCTCCAGGACCCAAACCTACAAAAACCTTTAATTATGAATTAATCACTTAAGCCCTATTTCAGAAATAGTTGTAATAGCTGAAATACAAGCACTCGTGCCGTGACGTGATGTTGTGAGCTTGTAGATTGGCAATTTTCACTATTTTTGGAAATATATAAAATTTTATCTTTTTGAAATACATGTGGAAGATGTTTTAGTTAAAGAAAGAAGAAAATTGGGGGAAAAAATATAATTGTAGTAAAAGGTAAAACAAAACAAAAAGAGGGGAAAAAATTATAAACAATAACAGGATATACTTATGTGACCCATAAAAACGCACCCACAACCCAAAATGAGTTGCAACCCTATGTTTGGTTAACACTGATTTGTAGCAGAGGATGTTGAGATGCCAACTTATTACATAAGTTCATTAATTACCCAAAGAGGTCAGTGGGTATTGAATGTCTAACTTGAATCCTTGACCTTTGCTGTTCTGACCTTTGCCTGAGAGACAATGAACAGGAAAAGTTCAGTTCCTACAAAATAAAGGTTTCTATCGACCTTTCCCAAGAAAGTTAGACCACAACCCACCGTAAAATAAGGCTATTGAAGATGGACACAAACGATTTTCTAATCCATATTTTCAACCGTCAGCACACAAGACAAAAGTTTTGTTTCTAAAAATGTTTTGTAAACGTAGCAGGAGACAATAATAGTCGGCCACTTTTGATTATGAGTAGGGGTGTGCCGATACACTAATTTCACGAAACGATACGATATTGGGCTCACAACTTCGATACGATTTCGATAAGATACGATACACACTTTTTTATTATGAAAATATATGGGGGAGAAAAAAAGCAAAAGCAAACAAATAATTATGTTTTTGCATTATTCAGACATGCAAACTTGTAGCTTTTCAGCAACAATAGCCGTTTTGAATCCAAATAGGGCAATAGTGTGACACCTGACCCGAAAAAAAAAGCATATTGTCACCCTTTTCACCTCGGGGCTGTTTGCATGCCTGATTATTATTATTGTAAAAAAAAAAAACGATATTTCCCCCCCCCCCAAAACGATACATATCGTCACGAAAACGTATCGCGATATATCGCGGGACGATATATCGGCAAACCCCTAATTATGAGAGAACACTGCTGGTAATGCATTTTCAGAGATTCATTTGATTCATTGCAACGTACTGTAAATCCAACTTAATACTGAAGCGGGAGTCTGCAGTATTAAGGCCATTTTAGCCTCCCTTTATCCACTTAACCCGTTAAAACCAGGAAAGCATCGGTGTAACTTTTGATTTTAGCATTGGTTATTCAAAAATAGCAGATGTACAAGCTTGCAGTGCGGCACAAAGTTTTGAAAAATCTTTAAAGTGTTTGAAATTTTTTAAATAATATATGTATGTATTTGGGGCTCCGCAGCCAAATACATAATTTTGGGAGTCCTTGGCACAAAAATGTTTGAGAACTACTGGTTTAGAAGGCATTTGTAGAATCGACTTGGTCCACTCTGGTCTTCCCTCTATACCAAATCTCTTTGCCGAAAACAGCAGCTCACAACGTGGTATAGATCTGCTATTTCCGGTGAATGTTCCCCCAGAATGGGGATGCTAGTGGTTAAGTCAGCCTACATCACTGGTGTTATGTCTGGGTAAAGTTATTTGAGTGTCTTGCTCAGGTACACCTCGACAAATTGCCGGGGTCGGGAATCGAACCTGGGACCTTCTGCTTCCCAGGCGGGCTCTCTACCTATTCAGCGATGGCCGCCACCAATTAAAATAGAGAGGTACAAGGAGAAAATATCATAGCTGAAAATGACTTTCATTTTTCTTTATGCAGCGTCATAAAGGTTGTTTTCCAAATAAGGGCATGCTAAAGTTAGCCTGACACTCAGCCTGAATTTTCATTTCGTTACACTCCATTATTCAGTCTGAAAGCCCTCTCAGTGCAGCCGTTTTCTGAGGTGGGGGCGTGGCCAAAGTTGGACTCTTTGGCGATTGGTTCATACTGGATTATCCCGATCCCGATTCGTCGTACATATTTTCAACCGAGAAACCCCTGCCTTCGACAACGTCACCAGACCCTGAATGCGAGGCAAGCGATTCAGGGGGTGGAGCCAGGCTATGCTAAAGTTGTATAATCCACTGTTGTTAAGATCACAACGCAGAATTCACAACACAATATGTCTCTCTGTATCTCTCTCTCTCTCACTCACACACACACACACACACACACACACACACACACACACACACACACACACACACACACACACACACACACACACACACACACACACACACAGTGAAACATTTGTTTCACAATGTTTCACTTAATACATTTGACATTTCCTATGAAGTAAAACATTTTGTAACAGGGTCTGAGGAGGACAGTATGCTATTTTAAATAGAATTGTTCTATTTCCATGTTGTTTATCAATGGAAAGTGTCGTGCCCCGGCCTCCCCAAAAAATTGCATTGTTTTTCCATCTTCTTCACAATTCGTAAAATGAGATACTGTAGTTATAGCAGTGACTGAGACAACAGGCTGAAAACAAAGGCAGCTAGTGACAGCTGTGGGAGACTTGGGGGACTGGGAGTGTGTGTGTGCGTTCGTGTATGTCTGGGATTGCACAGCCGGTCCGGCCCTTATGACGTCGCGTTTTGCCCAATCTGGTCCCGACCTGAAAATAGTTTGACACCCCTGGTATAGATATATATTATGGTTGGGCCTAGAAATAACACGCTGAATGCGAACACTAGTCAAATCCAATAGCATTCCGCTGTTCTGGCCTCTATTTAAAGGAGTAGTTCACCCAAAGAAATTACTTGTTTTCTATACACACCCCATGACGCCTACAATTCATGGGGATTTTTTTTGATAATTTGATGACCGGCGGAAAGATGCTGATGTCTCTCATCAAAGTATTGGCTTAAAAAATATCCATGAATTCAAGGCTTCATGGGGTGTGTAAATGTTAGAAAATAAGTCTTTTTGGGGGGGGTAAACTACTCCTTTAACATTAAAATGGCATCTTAAACAGCTAGATTTAGGGGCGTGTGTGTGCGTGTGCGTGTGCGTGTGCGTGTGGTGCTTCTTCCACTATAGAGATCCAATCTGCCTGACATTGATCGTTGGATCCATCCGAGCTGTCTGCGCTGGACTGAAACCTCATCGGGGTTCATGTCCGCGGTGACAGATGATCAATCTGACTGATCAGAGATCTACTAACGCTGCTGACAGAGGCAGAGAGATAAGGTACCAACCTGAGATTAACCCATTAAAACCGGGAAGGCATCTATGTCACTTTAGATTTTAGCTATATATCTATATCTATATATCTATATCTATATCTATATCTATATATATTTATTTATTTATTTTCGTGCCGTGCTATGAGCTTGTAGATTTGCTTCTTTTTTATCGTGAAAATTTGCGCAAATCTTTGAATATATACAAATATTGTCAGATGGGGGTCCGCAGCCAAACACATTTTGGGGGTCCTTGACATGTAAATGTTTGAGCACCACCGATATAGCAACATAAGTGTTTCAGAAAACTGTTAGGATTTAGAAGACATTTGTAGAATTGGCCTCAGGTCTTAATGGGTTAAAACGCTCAGCAGGGTGGAGGACTGGGGGGGGATGGAGCGAGGTTCACAAGGACATAAGGATGGATGGGTGGATGGGTGGATGGATGGGTGGATGGATGGGTGGAGGAAAGTGGTGACGATATAAGGTGAAATTGGAGCAAAGCAAACACATGAAGAGGCGTTAGATCCACCTTGTTGGATTACATCGCTTCAGCCCTATATTGTATTATTGTCTATACCAGTGGTTCTCAAAGTGGGGTCCGGGGACCCCCAGGGGTCCTTAGGGGGGTTCCAGGGGGTTCCCAGCAAAAGTAGTTAACATAGCATCACCATCATTTTAACCACTTAACCATTTATATGTGGCTATTCAAAAATAGCAGATCTACAAGCTCACAGCGCGTAACTTCGTGCCGCGCGCAAGCTTGTACATCTGATATTTTTTTTAAATGTCTGAAAAATATCAAAACGTGTTTGGAAAATGTTGGATAATCTTGCATTTAAAAAATATATATATTCTCTTCTGGGGGTCCCATTTTCAGATGGGGGTCCGCGGGCAAATTTAAATCAATTTGGGGGTCCTTGACATGAAAAAGTTTGAAAACCACTGGTCTACTGTAGCTTTATATTGTATATTGTCTACAGTGTAGCTTTATATTGTATATTGTCTACACTGTAGCTTTATATTGTATATTGTCTACAGTGTAGCTTTATATTGTATATTGTCTACAGTGTAGCTTTATATTGTATATTGTCTACACTGTAGCTTTATATTGTATATTGTCTACAGTGTAGTTATATATTTGTATATTGTCTACACTGTAGCTTTATATTGTATATTGTCTACACTGTTGGTGAAAAGGGCCTTTTTGTGTGGAGTTTGCATGTTCTCCCCGTGTCTCCTAGGGTAGTTAATACCCTCACAAAAACATGCAGTAATCCTGGTCACTATACTGCCTCCCCCTGGCCAGCCGGGGCGCCTGATGGAGGGGAAGGGAACTGGTTGGAATAACGTGTTCCTTCCACGTGCTATGTCCAACCAGGGTAACTCTCCCCTGTCAGGTGACAAGAAGGTCAGTTGGCTCTCATGCATTGAAGGAGGCATGAGCTCGGCCCTGGCCTCCCTAGGTTGGCAGAGGGAAGGTAGTGCCCAGGATTACATAGACAATTGGCACTGGGTGTAAAAAATAGAGTTACAAAATCGTGGGATAAAAATGTAGAGGTATATTGTCTACACTGTAGCTTTGTATACTGTCTTTAATCAGACTATAACTTTATATTGCATTTTGTCTTCAATCAAACTACAATGGAGCTTTATAGTATGTTACCACTGTCTGGTCAGAGGGAGGTCATTGTGTAATGACCTCCTACACAGTGGGTTGGCTGTGATGACTATGAGGACTATAATGAAGGGGTCCTTGAGTGTAAAATGAAGTAAAGCGGGTTGAGTTGAGCCGGCATACCATAAGGTGGCAAAACTTACAATTTGTTTGCCAAAAAGATTTATTACTATTGGTTTATGTGATGTGACAGGAAACACCAGAGCTCTGCTTCACACTGCAATCAGCTATTTCTCTACTTTACTTTTGTTTACTTGTGCATACGTTATAACAAGTGCATTTAAAAAAAATATATATAAATAGGGTTTATATAAATAGGGTTGCCAGGTTCAAAGTTCTTAAAAGGATCCCTAGTTAATAAGCCTTGTATGCTTTAACCCATTAAGACCTGAGGCCACTTCTAAAAAAACTCTAAATCCTAACAGTTTTTCGGAAAAAAATATAAAAAAATATTTTTCACAATTTTTCAAAAATAGCAGATCTACAAGCTCATAGCGTGGCACTCGGTGCCGCGCTATGAGCTTGTATATCTGCTATTTTTGAATAGACAAAGAAATCTAAAATGACACAGATGCGTTCAGGTCTTAATGGGTTAATACATTGTAAATGCCCTCTATAACAAAAAAATATGTATTTTAAAATTTATTTTAGAAATAGTTGGTCTTTTTACTCAAAGGGAGACGCCCGTCGCAAGTTGATGATGTCATTTGTCCATGTGTGGTCCAGCCCTATGGAATGTATGGAATGCATGTGCTAATAAAAACGTATAACATTGCTTTGATGCTCATATTAACTAAGTGTTAAATAGTTTTTTTATTAGCACATGCATTCCATACATTCCATAGGGCTGGACCACACATGGACAAAATGATTGGGAACACATGGTAATCAATATCAGTATAAACTGTCATCCCCTCCTTACCTGCTTGAAGATCCGTTGCATGAATGTTGTTTGATGATTCGTTAGATCGTTAGATGGCTGGGAATGTAAATTGGGGATGGGGGAATGGGGGGGGGGAATGGTGGGGGGGGGGGGGTTGAAATGGAGATGAGTGTCTGATGACTCCAAACAGCATAATGGAGACACACATACGTGAGAACATGGAAAATGGTAATGGCATATGCACCCACGTGCACATAATTCAACATTTACTGTATGCGCACACACACACACACACACACACACACACACACACACACACACACACACACACACACACACACACACACACACACACACACACACACACACACACACACACACACACACACACACACACAATTCAACATTTACTGTATGCACACACACACACACACATGCACATAATTCAACATTTACTGTACACACACACACACACACACACACACACACACACACACACACACACACACACACACACACACACACACACACACACACACACACACACACACACACACATGCTGACTGTAACTGTAACTGTATCTTTCATAAAGACATGATTCCACCAACCAGAAAAGAAACCTTGGTTTAAATGTCTATGCAATCAATTGTCATGTTCAGAAAATATAATAGATAAAAGCTAATTCATACACATGCAAACAAATATAATGGAAAAACGTAATGTGTGTTTGTTGTGTGTGCGTGGGCGTGTGCGTGTGCATGCGTGTGTGTGTGTGTGTGTGTGTGTGTGTGTGTGTGTGTGTGTGTGTGTGTGCGTGTGCGTGTGTGTGCGCGTGCAGCAGAGAAAATACATGTACATGTAAATTCCTACTCTCATTAAAGTGCAACGCAACACAGCATTCGCAATAATTGTAGTAGCCTAATGAGTACTAAAATATAACTATAGATAAAAGTCATCACACTTCCTCTGTCAAAGGTCAAAACCATGTTAGGATGATGGTGATGATGATGATGATGATGATGACGACAATGGTAATGATGATATGTATGATAATGAAGAAGAGATGCCTGGTACCATTAGTATTCAAATCCACAACTCAAACAGCTATGGAGCCGTGTACGTCATCCTGAGTCTACCGGCGCCAAAGTACAGATCAAAAGATCAAAAACAAATCAAAACGACCTTTTCTATCCGACAACCTGACGCATCCGGCAGCCAAGAACAAAACACCTCAAACCACAGACAGAGCAGCTGAACAGACAAACACTGACCACGAGACGCACAATCCACAAACCCCCCGTCCGTCCTCCTCTCATCCAGAGTCAGTCCAGACAGCTCCCCAACCCCCCCCGTCACCCTGCCCTCATCCCCCAAAACACAAACCCCCTCCTCATCTCACCCAGACACAAGCCCCCCCCCCCCCCCTCCCCCCCATCCACAACACACAACCCTACCTGCTTGTTTTTGAGGTCGAGCGAGAGCTCGTAGTCAGAGCTGGTGGAATGCGAGCAGGCCCCGTTGCGCTGCACCCTCAACGGGGAGGCCGTGTGGTGGAGGCTGGCCCGCCTCCCCGTGCCACCTCCTCCTTTCGCTCCTCCTCCCCCTTCCTCCTCGTCCCCCTCCTCCTCTTCCTGCCTGGCCACCCCTCCTCCGTCATCCTCTCGCTTTCTTTGCCGCTGCTCCTCCACCACCTCCACTGGGGTCTTCTCCCCCGCCTCCTGCCGCTCCCCTCCGCTGGGCGTAGGCGGGTCCACGGGGGGGCGGTGGTGCTGTGGTGCTTCCTCGGGGTGGGGTTGAGGCTCAGGCCGGGGTACGGGATCGGGTTCACGCTCAGGTTCGGGCCGGGGGTCGGGTTCAGCCTCAGGCTGAGGCACGACTTCAGACTGTGGCTGGAGTTCAGGGTGCTGCTGAGGCTCAGGGTGGGAATGAGGTTGGCTCTGGGTCTCAGGCTGTGGGTGACTCTGGGTCTCCGGAGGTTGGCTGTGGGTCTCCGGAGGTTGGCTGTGGGTTTCAGGCTCAGGCTGGCTCTGTGTCTCAGGAGGTTGGCTGTGGGTCTCAGGCTGAGGTTGGCTCTGGGTCTCCGGAGGTTGGCTGTGGGTCTCAGGTGATTGGCTCTGGGTCTCTGCAGGTTGGCTCTGGGTCTCTGCAGGTTGGCTCTGGGTCTCTGCAGGTTGGCTGTGGGTCTCCGCAGGTTGGCTGTGGGTCTCCGCAGGTTGGCTGTGGGTCTCAGAAGGTTGGCTGTGGGTCTCAGGCTGAGCTTGGCTCGGGGTGTCAGGTCGAGGTGGGGGCTGAGGCTCAGCCGGAGGCTGGGGCTGCTGGGCCCGATCATCCCGCTCACCCTCTCCACCCTTCCTCCCCTCCTCCTCCTCCTCCTCCTCCCCCAAAGTTGAGTCCGGAGGAAGGTCATCGTCGCTGCAGAAAGGAGGAGAAAATGCAGAGTGAGGTTGCTGCTGCTGCATCCATGGGTGACCCTCTGACATCTTCTCCAAGGCTGCCTGGGTGTGAGTGGAAGTTCATCTCTCTCTGTGTGGTGACCTCACTCACTCGGCTACCAATGTGTGCTGGGACGCCACGAGGCCTGTGGATCTGCCTGTCTGTCCACTCTGTCTGTCTCTCTGTCTGTCTGTCTGTCTGTCTAGAGACATCACTGACAGACAATAAAGAAGAGGGGGAAATATATACAGCACACAGCAGCTGACAAAACCACAAAAAGTGCACAGCAGCGAAAAAATATATGTAAACCTTCAAGCAATTAGAGATTGCAGCAAAAACTTCACAAGAGGAAATATGAGGAGACATAAAACAAATTTGGGACAGCCAACTGTAGCGCACACACACACAAACACACGCGCGCACGCACACACACACATGCGCGCGCACGTGCACACACACACACACACACACACACACACACACACACACACACACACACACACACACACACACACACACACACACACACACACACACACAGAGGAAATGCGGCTAACGTGCTTCATAGTCATAGTTTGTGTAGATTTGTAAGTCATACAGTATGCCTGGACCATGTGTTCATTGGATGTGATGCAGAGGAGCGTATGGGGTCAGACCGGCATGTGGTTGTGGCAAAAGCTGCGTCTGAAACTCCATACTAACATACTGTTCAGTATGACAAATTAGTATGTGAGACTGTTTTAGTAATGTCAGAAAGCTTAGCAGTACGTGAAATGCTTACTATGTTCAGTAAATATTACAGTATGCAATACTGTTCACACCAGAGCAGGAATTGCGCCCCCCCCACCCCACCAAAAACACAAAAAAAAACATCATGAATTAAGCCGTGATGCCCCACCGGCACTGCCTCAGCTGTTCACTGTTTTGTGAGGTTTTATTTCAGACATCACTGTCTTTTGTTGAGATTCCGAATTCCTAACTCCTCATCTTCAAGTGAATCCAGTGACTCTGACTAGTCCAGGGCTGATCGTGTGTGAGCTTTTAACTTTTAAAACAAACAGCATTTTATTCATTTATTTCACTGATACTTAGACTGTGAATTAAATCAAATGTATTATTTCTATGGACCTTAACATCATTGTTTAAATTGATGGCCTTCCTGCACTGGTATATGGCAAATGTGTCCTTGAAAAATGTACAACACTAAAGGTCAAGTGGCCTTATCCCTAAAATGAAGACATTCCAGGCGTACTACACACTATGTTGGTATGATTCTCCCACAATGCAATGCAGTAGTCACAACAACAACAACAACAACAACACACCAACATTTACATGGCGGACAGCGACCAAAACAATGGCATAACATCAATTAGTATTCTATCTAGAATGTAGTTATTTGTTGAAACCGAGGACTTGTCAAATAAACAATGTTTAACTGCTGTACCGACACACTCTCATTCCCCTAATGAAACGGGCTATGGTGACATCTTGGGACAAATGTGACCACTACGTCAAACGTTTGACTGGAAGGGGGTACCTAGGACAGTGGGGTCCAGGCTGGATTCCTTGAGGAGGTTCCAAATGGACCCTTACAGGTCTGTAACTCCGAGAGTGTACAAATGGAAGTGAGTGTACTTACGGGGTCCATTTGTACACTCTCAGAGTTATGGGGGTCCAGGAAATTTGGGGAACCTACACATCTAGAATCTAGGAATAAATAAAGATCCCATTAATTATTGTTAAAGTGCAGCTACAAGTTAGCTAAATAATAATGTAAATAGTACAGTAGTGTAAAACAGTAGTGAAGCATTCAAAATACAAAATAATTGATATTATTGTAATTGTAAATGACATCATGTGATGAATTGGGTTTATCACACGATGTCATTTACAATTACACATCGGATTGGCATAGACTGACATTCACTGATACCGATACCAGCATTTTAGACAGTATAGGCAGCTTTTCCGATACTGGTATCGGTATCGGAACAACTCTAATTGCAATGCAATTGACAAAGACTTTACAGCGGCTCTTCATACTGGGAAGGTATCAGGATTTTGTTTTCAAAGCAGTTTGTTAGTGCTGGTTGTCTCAACTGTTCCAGCTGCTACATTGAATTTAGATTTCTCCATCCTCTGGGAGTGCGAAGCCAATTGCTTGGCAACAATACATCACTTGCTTGTAACCAATTATTGGTTGGTACATTTCTTAGATGGGACTCCACTCGATAAAGTGGAAGAATATTTGGGTCTCTGACTTGATGCTCAACTAATTTATTGACTTGGTGATGAAGTAAAACTGACAGAAAAATACTTCTACTACTTCAAAAACTTTCAAGGAAGACTCCTTAGACAGAGACTAAGAAAATATTTGTATTTTATTTCAACATGCTCATCAAGTGGTCTGTGCTCAAAGTGAAAGCTGCAAAAAAAGTAGCAAATGTTTCGGTCAAAGGATTTTCGTCAGTGCTGTATCTTGGTGATGAAGTAAAAAAACAACAACAAAAAAAACATGTGAATCACAGGATCCACATGGGAACGATGTTGACTTCCATTATAAAATGAGAGTTGTAAGTGTAAAGCATATGAAAAAAAAATTGTGAAGGTACTTCTTTGACCACTGTGCACGAGAAATGTGGCGCTCAATCGTCCAGTGGTTTGAGAGATTAGCTCCGGACACAAAAGAACATGGACACACGCGGACACACGCACGCACACGCACACACACACACACACACACACACACACACACACACACACACACACACAATATAAAGGGTTTAAGTGGTTGAGGATCCCTTGGAAACAAGATGGTTCATCTCAAGGGGTTTTATCACTCTGTGTGTGTTCTCTCTCTGTATACTGCTGTAACCTTGAGCTTCATCATTACTGTTCATTCCCAGTGATACACATCCGGGTATCAGCATCTCAGACTGGTTGTGACCCGTTCTCAGTGCCATTGAGTGAAGCACATAACATTATCCAACAAAATTCAAAGGCCAAAGGGCAGATGACGGGAAAAAATAAACTGAAGCATGTTTCATGATGTAGAGCAAGCATTATGAGAATGCCTCATGTGTTTGTTAAATGGACCAATGAAGGGGGCTGTCGAGGAGGCTTATCTCTTTTTGGGTCGAGTAAGGCTTTGTGTGGAAAAAGTTGTGTCCTAGTGCAATATCCCTCTTGGCTAGTGTTCCAACATGCAGTGTTCCAACAAGAATGACCAACATGAGACATGGACAACACTCTCTCTACAGCACACATTGGCAACATACAACGCGAGGGCCAGACCCGGCCCTTTGAGCAGAATTATGTTACATTATGGGAATTAATTTAACTCAACTCCACTTAATTATTAGTAATGTTTCTATGTATCAGTGAAACAGTCTGCCTTGAGTCCATATTTATAACATGATGCAATATGTGCAATAATGTAAGTGATACAGAACAGCTGTACAAGAAATAAAAAAACAATTGACCCTGTGAAGCAATCTATCATGTCTAACAGATTAACGCAGTTTTAACATAATTCAGCACTATGTGTTTCAATTCAATTGTCCAATGTGTGGCTGTTCAAGGGAGTATGGTCAGAGTATGGTTCCTCTGGGGAAAGAAATGCTGCCCACGCCTGATCTACAGCATCTATACATTTCAGGAATCTCATACAAATTCATCTCTGCAAGTCTGTCTGTCCTCTGCCTATGTCAAGAACCATTAATCCCATTTACTCCACTCTTTGCAGGTGTAGTGCTGAGGACCCAAGGGAGTGCAGTGTGGAGTAAGTCGATCGGGTGAGCAGTTCTCAAGAATGCTGCAACGCGCAGCGATACCGCGGCTCTAAAAAAAAACGCTTCAAGCTGCATTTCTGGGGGGCCAGGCAACAGTGACACTGTAGAATCAGCCATGCATGCTACACGGTCACTACATGGTGTAGAATAATTATACATGATACTACATCGTTATTATGGTTGTTTATATCTAACCTTTATATTTTACCATCACTTATAGTACTTATATAATACATTATGATATGACATGATATTTGGCAGCCTGTAGCAGCCAAGATGTCTCAGCTAGGCCTGATAGCTAAGTTACAGCCTATTTGTTATGGTTCAGCTTGTCCTGGTAGCAGCTAGAGTATAACTATGGTCTGAGCCCTGTGCTCGTTGGGCAGAACTACCGTACCACCGAACTGGGTGTTATTGTACTTCCCCCCATGATATCATGTACAGTAAAGCATAACCATCACCACCTAGAATATTGTCTCCGACTCCTATTGCCTCATCAATTACTGATTAATCCAGAATTCCACGACAATGGCAGATGGACGCCGGTGTCCGTTTGTGCTGATGCGTGATGTAGCCACCGACAGGCAGATAGCTACGTATAGTATGTAGCTAATATAGCTCGTTTCAGATATATGTGGTCTTTGTTTGGTTATTAGTGCGCTTAGGAACCGATAAACAGAACCGGACATCGCTTATTTGCATGGGTATTCGGCACATTCTGGATTTGGTTCAATTAAATTAAATTTTATTTAAGTGTCAAATCACAACAAGTTGTCTAAAGACACTTCACATGTAGTGCAGAGAGCCGACATTGTCCCACCCTGAGTAAGGAATTTTTGCGACAGAGGCAACAAAAAACTCCCCCTTAACTGGAAGAGACTTCAGGCAGACCCAGGCTTTACGGCGGGCGACCATCTGCCTCGACCGTGTCAGAGGGGGAAGAGAAAGAGAGCGAAGGAGAGACAGAGAGAGAAACAGGGAGGGAGATACAAACAAATTCAATTTCTTCTTATAACCTAATTTTGGTATCAAAGCCTATACTGCACTAGTGGAATCAGAGAGGAGGATGTGAAGGATACATCCTCAGGCATCGCTATCAGCCTTTTCATGTTCATTGATTTGCCTCAAAGATTCTTTTCATTTTGGTAGCATTTTGTAAATAATTTGCAAATCCCTTCATTTGGCTGTTCTCTGCTGATGCACACGGGGAAACGGCTCAAAAAGCTTTGAAGCTCGTGGTTTCCTGCTGTAATTAAGACTTCTCAAGGGTCCGCATATCCATGGAAGCTGAAATACAATTATATGTAAATGAAAAGATACAGCCAAATCCTGTCTTTGTTTATCTCTAAACATTCTGGCATTGATTCTTCTCTCATCTTCTATACACAGTGATACTGTGAATGTAATCCAGGATCCAGATTGACTGTATTCTCTCTTCCTTGACAACTGTTTTGACTGTGGTCTCTAATAATATTATTAAGATCAAAAATAGTACAAAACTAGTTTTCTCCCTTATTATTGGAGGTGGTGATATGGCTAAGCCAAACCACTGAGGGTCTGTACTATACAGTCTGAACAGTGTGCGACATTGAGGTTCCGTAGTATACAGTATGAACAGTCCAGGACGTTGACACTTTAGTTCACAGGGGTCTTCAACATTTTGCAGCCCAAGGACCCCTAAGCTGAGACAGAGATGAAGCAGAGACCCCCCACTACATATTGGGTTCATGTTAAATGTGTATTTTCAGACATTTAACGCCTTAAACCCTCAATACTTTCTAAACTTCACCTTTGGCTCGTTACTTGGTCTGCTCTGTGAAAATAGCCGATCCACAGACGCGTTGTGAGCTTGTAGATCTGCTATTTTCGGCTAAAGTCCCCCCCCCCCCCCCCAGAATAGGGATGTGATGGTTCAAGTGGTTAATGTAAAAATGTAAAAAAATATAGTCCCTATCACACAAAGATTTGGTAGCCCCCCTGCAGTATCTCTGTGGACCCCTAGGGGTCCCGGACCCCTGGTTTAGTACACAGTAGTCTCTAGTATATATACAGCCTGAAAAGGAATTGGTCAGGTCGGAGTGGAGCTGGGTATCCAAGCTTCCACGGCTAGCAGTGACTTTTCCTCCAAAAACAGCGACGTACAGTAAGGTAAGGTCAGTGAAGATGCATCATGAATAAATCTATTTAATGCCCAAAACTGCAGAGACAAGAGAAAAGCAACGGGGGAAGAAAACTGACAGAGAGAGAGAGAGAGAGAGAGAGACTGATAGTCTGAAAGGAAATGCAGTGAGTCTGCTCAATGCAATGCACAACCATCAGTTATGTCTGTCTTCTGCATGCGCGTGTGCACGTACGTGCGTGCGTGCGTGCGCGCGCGCGTGTGTGTGCGGCTACGTCTCTGTGTGTTGTGTATGTGCACATTCCCCACATTGGTTATGTAACAGTCTTTATACTGTATGTGGTTCCTCTCATGGAATAAGAAAATAAAATCTCATGACTGAAAAAGAGTTGCCAGATTATGCGAGAGAGATAAGCACCCAGGTCTTTGAAAACAAGCCCAAGAAGCGGCAAAGGCCACATGAGCACTTTAAACCTAATACACATGGGCTATTTGAAAAAAGCCGATCTACAAGCTCACAACGTGTTGCGAGCTTGTTGATCTGTGATTTAAATTAAAAAAAATCTTGAAAGAAAAGTGCAAATCTGGTACGGGGGCACAAAATAATACCAGATGGGGGTATAATAATACCTATTCATTTGGGGGTCCTTGACATGAAAATGCTTTTTCATGTCGGCCAACCACCAATATTTACAAGCTATACTTTACAGAAAAACAAGCCCAAAGTCACTTTTAATAAGCAGACGTGGCAACACCGCACTGAAACCTTTTGTCAGGCCCAAGTCCTAATCTGTGAATTGTGACACAGCGTGAACGTTTTTTTCTTCCTACACACTTAGCATAAGTTATGATGTTTAGGTAAATCGTTCTAAACCTATGTTCGTGTTTTTCTACACAGAAATTACAGATTGAGGCTTTAACCTTTTGCCTTTATGACATTTTTAGGGCTAACATTAGGGTTTTATGGAAGATGCTTCTGATCATGTATTCTATCGCTAATTTGAACACTTCAAATACTCTTTAATCTTAAAATAACGAATAGCCGAAAATAGACAATCCACAAGCCCACAACACGTCGCGCTGCGACGTGTTGTGAGCTTGTAGATCGGCTACTTTCGGTGCACGATCAACATGCTGGCTATATACGGAATCCAAAATGACTGAAATCAGTCGTGGCGACAGAGAACTTCAGTGCAATGCTTGGAAGGTTCACATTCCCTTAACGTTAGAAGAGTATATTTGCTGGCATAAAGTCTCATGCGCACCACCTTCTAAAATGGAGTTTGTATGAATTATGAATGGTGAAAAAAAAGCTCTTCGACTTGTCACTCGCTAAACAGGTTCTGAGCAGAAAATAGACCTGCCTGTATCAGAGACACAAAAACTGCACCTTTCAGGAGCAGATTGAAAGTATTTCACTTACAGCATTGATATGTGAAGAATTAGGCCTACTCTAAAAGGCTAAGCGGACTGGATTTTTTTATTTTTTTCATAAAGTAATGCCCGTCTTATGACATAATATATATCAAAAATTATCTACATATTTACACATACAGTACTTCTTCAGAAAGGAACACTCAGGTCAAAGTAGGTTTAACCATTTGTTGCAACAAATGGAATACAGTGAAACTTGCCGTTAATGGCTCCGCTCTTTGAGATGTTCCCTAAATTTTGCCAAGCAGCATGCTAAGCAAAATCAGGGAACGCTGATTTTTGGGAATCAGGGAACTCTGAACTATAAGGTGGAGGCTGGGGTGGTGGAGGCAAGCTTTTACCATCAGCAGCAGCAGCAGCAGCAGCAGCAGCAGAGTGGCAGCAATTGAGAAGCAAAGATCCAGTGAAGCAGGGAGCCATATTTATATTATTTATAGTTTTGTTGAGGGAATGAGGTGTGATTGGTATGTAGGAAAGTGTGGCTGATTGAAAGCAATCAGCAGACTGACAGCTGATTACAGCTGAGGCATTATGCGACTTCCGCGTCTTGCACGAACTACCGCTACGCTTCATTATGTGTAAATATGTAGTAAATGTGTTTGTTTTTTATTGAACTTTCTCCTCCTCTTCCTCTTGGCCCCCCTTCTTCTTCTTCCCTTATGAAGGGGAGCTAAAATAGCCGTAATACAAGCTCACATCATATTGCTTCGAGGTTCACTGGTGAGACATTACAAATGGGGGGCTTCCAACATCCCAATGGTCCGAAGAATGTTAGGTTAGTGTGAGGATAGGGTTACGCTTGGTTCATGTATAATGCGCGCCATCGGACCAATGGTACTTGGGAACAACGACTAATGGCATGGAGGCACATAGACAAGTCAACCTGTGTGCCTTGGGAATTTGTGAAAGCCACCCATTATTACTGCAATATATATTGTCTACGTCGAGTGGAAACCTGATGTCCAAAACTGTTAAAAAAAGCATCAAAAGTTCAGATCTGCAAGCTCTATCATGCTTGTAGATCTGCTACTTTTGATGCTTTTGTGTGACACTGCAGTAGGATCAAGTGGGGCGGTAATTTACAAAAAAACACAAAAAGTTAGAATATGGAGATGAGGTTTCTGCCTGACAGTAATAATATACAATATATAATATATCAGCACTTTGGGCGAAATAATTTCCCCATACAGATGCAAATCCTATACCGTAAAAATATATATATTTTAACCACTTCAACCTGGCGTCCCTATTATGGGCACGCTTTTGTCATGCCCAATTTTTTTTATTTAAAATAAAAAACATGATGGGAAAATAGCTACAAGCTCACAGCATGTCACATTAAGATAGGTTGTGAGCTGGAACTGTAGATCTGCTATATTCGCTATTTTTGAAAATGGCGCGGGGAACAATAGTGGAAAAAATACTGAGTGGAAGTACAGTATCACTTGCATATTCCCAATGCAGCGTGTGAGTTCTTGCAGTTACCATTTTGGGGCCCAACATCTCGTATCCTGGTTCAACATAAGCCATAAGCCTCTCATCCCCCTCATCTTTCCAAAAGATAGATGGCTGCACATCCGTGAAGATCATTTTGACAATCAACCTAGTCACGCTTTCTTGCCAAAGTTTTGTCGCATACATTTGTTCAAAGTGAGAGCCCTGTATTGATGTTTGCTGTGAAGTAGTCAGGCTTGAACTGATTATAATCACCTCCACTAGCATCACCAGATGTCCCCGTCGAGTGTTTTAATCTGCTCACATTGTGAGCTTGTAGATCTGCTATTTTCAAAGAGCCAAAGTATATATACTGTAGGGCTGAAATGGTTAATGTATCTTTTGTAATAATAAAAACAATCTAAAAAGTGACTAGTAACTGAAGTTTCCAAATAATTGCAGTGGAGTAAACAGTACAATATTTGCCTCTGAGATGTAGTGGAGTAGAAGTAAAAGTATAGAAAATGTAAAATATTAAAAAAAATGTTACATAAGTACTGTACTTGAGTACATTACTTTACACCACTGGCTGTTGGGGGTAAACCACCTCTCTATCACAAAGTTACATACAGTATGCCCATGTTATCATGTGAGAGATTACTAGTATTTTCTGTTTAAATCGATAGATTTAGATTTTGCTTAAGGTTCACCAGTTTACGATTTTTGTTATCGTTTAAACATTTCAAAGTAGCAGGTGACAGTACAGTAGATTTATGCAGCACTAATGATAAGGTATGTGTGTGTGTGTGTGTGTGTGTGTGTGTGTGTGTGTGTGTGTGTGTGAAACAGCTCCTCTGTTGTACTGTAATGAATGACTACTCCTCTCCCTGTCATTTGTTCTTGAATATCAAATCCCTCCATCCTCTCATCCATATTCGTCAAGCTTCCACTTATCCTCTTTCTTTCTAACACGCTTTGACTGGCTCCCCGCCCTGCTCTCTCTCTCTCTCTCTCTCTCTCTTTCTTCCAGGTGAGAATATAGAGTGTCAGTGTGACAGACGAGGTGGAGATGGGCCTTCTTGGACACCGGCTGACAATCTCCTCCTCTCTCTCTCTCTGTCTGTCTGTCTATAAATCTCTCTCTCTCCCTCTCCCTCTCCCTCTCCCCCTCTCCCTCTCCCTCTCTCTCTCTCTCTCTCCCTCTCTCTCTCTCTCTCTCTCTCTCTCTCTCTCTCTGCATACTAATGGCGCACCACGTCACATGCATGCCAGTCACTATGGGTCCAGGCTGGCTGTGAGACGTGATGTAATTGGTTGAACTTGCAAGATTCTCTTTTTAATCAAATCTCCTTGAGCTTCCTGGGTGTGTTTTACAGATGTTATATCTCTGTCATTGTTATTTAGTCACAAGCTCTTGTTAATATTTTTGTGAGACACTGGAGTATGACAAAGAAGGGCATTCAAAATTTACAGGAAAAAAAAGAAGAAGAAGAAACATACACATTTGGAATATGGATACACATGGTTTCGGACGGACAGCGACGGAGACCAAGAATGAGGATGAACCAAACCCATTTTTTTTGTTTACTTCCTCGTACGACGGCACCGTGCAATAACAGCCGGTCGTGATGTGTTGTGAGCTTGTAGATCTGCTATTTTCCCACATTTATTTTTTATGGTTTGCCTATAATGACATGCCCAAGGGACGCCCGGTTGAAAGTGGTTAATAATGCAGTGTACATTATGCCTATAGTGCTAAATGACAGTTTCCCCCTGACGAGTAATAGATGAAGATGCATGGAGGCGTGGCTGCACTCATAGGGCTGCAGAGATTTTTCATACGCACAGCGAAACGCAACTGCTGGAGAGAGCATGTGTCCTTGACACTTTGCAGCACTGCAGTTAAGTGACATAAAATGTGACTGTCCTGACTATGAATGTGTAGAGCGTGCGCGTATGCGTGCGCGTGCGCATGCGCACGTGTGCGTGTGTGTGTGTGTATGTGTGTGTGTGTGTGTGTGTGTGTGCATAGGCAATTTTTGCCTCTGCCAGCAGGGGGGGCAAAGGAAACATATTAACATATATGTTTTTATAAATGCAACATATATGTTTATCATACAGTATATGTGACATATTCGAAAATGGCCGCCTGCATGTATGTCTCTACATATAATGTACATATATATATCCATATATGTGGCATATATGTGGACATATATAAGCTACAGTATATATGAGACATATTTCCTATATATCCACATATGAACCTGAATATGGCATATAGGCAGCATATATTCTGCATATACTTGCCATATATTGGCAAAAACATTGCCAATATGTGTGCGTGTGCGTGTGCGTGTGCGTGTGTGTGTGTGACAATCCATAGAGCAATTTTGAGATAACTTGTAGTAAAGTGGTGGACGGAGAGACAACCGGTATGGCTGTCCTTGAAGCCCCTCCAAAGTCTATACAGTATATAGTACTTAGTTGACCGGGCTCAATACTAGGTCAACTCCTTTTTATTTGCCTCTACACTAGGGGTGTGCCGATATATCGTCCCACGATATATCGCGATACATTTTCGTGACGATATGTATCGTTTTGGGGAAAAAAAAATCGTAAAAAAAAAAAAAAAAGTGCGTATCGTATCGTATCGAAATCGTATCGAAGTTGTGAGCCAAATATCGTATCGTATCGTTTGGTGAAATTAGTGTATCGGCACACCCCTACTCTACACCAAATATCCAATAGCTTGTAAGCTTGTAGATCGGCTATGTTGGGTGAATGTTCATCCCAGAAAATCCAACACGACTCAACGTTGCATCTCGTGTCTGTCGGGTGGAAACCTCATACGTCCAAAACTGTTACTTTTCAGGATTCAAATTCAAAAATAGCAAAAGTAGCAGATCTACAAGCTTGTAGATCTGCTACTTTTGATGCTTTTGTGTGACGCTGTAGTATGACCAAGAGGGGGCGTTAATTTACGGGGGGAAAAAAACGAAATGTTAAAACATGGAGATAGGAGGTTTCTGCCTGACATCAACGATATTTTCCTGGTCCCCTTCAGCGTTGTATGTCTCCATAAATGCCTTGGTGCACCCTGTGGATTCCACAGTTCCACAGGCCCTGCAGCCACATCGCAGTTTGACTCCAGATGAACAGTCGTTAAGATGCATTTCTACTCCCTGATGGTGGAAGCATGTGAACAAAGTGAAAGATGCTGTTTTGGAACTCGAACCAGACTGATGCCAGATGTCTGGGTGCAGATCCAGATTTTGGAGATTCCTACCTAGACCACCGATGGATGTTTTGACCAGTGGTGGAAAAAGTACTACATTTTTTACTTTTACTTTACTTTACTTTTTTAGTAGTAAAAGTATCAATACTGCAATATAGCAGTGGTGGAAAAAGTACTCAAATTCTTTACTTAAGTAAAAGTACCAATACTGCAATATAAAAATACTCTGTTACAAGTAAAAGTCCAGAATTCAAAAATTACTTGAGTAAGAGTACAAAAGTATTGGCATCAAAATGTACTTAAAGTACCACAAGTAAAAGTACTAAATAATAATAATTAAAGTTCTCAAATAAATGTAGTGGAGTAAAAGTACAATATTTGCCTCTGAGATGTAGTGGAGTAGAAGTAAAAGTATTGAAAATTGGAAATACTCAAGTAAAGTACAAATACCTCAACATTGTACTTAAGTACAGTACTTAAGTAAATGTACTTAGTTGCTTTCCACCACTGCAATATAGAAATACTCTGTTACAAGTAAAAGTCCGGAATTCTAAATGTACTTGAGTAAAATACAAAAGTAAAAGTAAATGTACTTCGTTACTTTCCACCACTGGTTTGACAGATGTTTTGTCAAAAAGTGCAACGTTTTCTACTCAGTTACATTTAACTCGTAAGGAAACAAATGCAATGAACACAAATACATTTTTGAAAGATAAAAAATAAACACAAACTGAAATTAATCGTAGAAAACACGACCCATGAAAACAGGTCTGCTACCCAAAATGGGGGCCGCAATCCTATGTCTGGGACCCTGAGCTAGAGTCAGTCTGTTGGCTGGCCCAGACCCGTTGAGATCTGTACAAAAATAAGCGTTAGTTCATGCAGGGCACGAGTTATACACGCCTCAGCTGTAATCGGCTGTCAGTCTGCTGATTACTTTCAATCAGCCACGCTTTTCTACACACCAATCACACCTCATTCCCTCAACAAGGCGGTCTGCTTAAATATGGTTCCCTCCTACACTGGATATCTGCTTTTCAATGGCTGCCACACACTGCTGCTTCTGGCAAAGCTTGCCTCCACCACCCCAGCCTCCACCTAGCATTACTCAAACTGAATGTTAAAACTGAAATTCATGTGTGCATGGCTCTAAAGGAAACTGAAATTCAATGGTTGCATGTCTCTAAACTGAATCCAATGTTTTATTGCTTTAAAGATGCAGTTCACACATCCAAAGTGTGGTTTACAGCGGCGGACTGGCCATTTGGCGTACTTGCCCGGTGGGCCGCTGGGCCAGTGGGCCGCTGGGCCACAAAAAAAAATTATTTGTTTTTATATTTTTGCTCCCGTTTTCAGATTATTACGGTCATTTCCGGGTCGCGCGGCCCAATTATTAGTTACGTTAATGTTTGGGCTGGGATGCTTTCCAGCAGGGGCCTCAGTGCGGCTGCAGAGTTCATGTGCAGGGCTGGGCTGAAACAGTGAAACAGTCCGGCCCTGGTGGTTTAATTGTCAGAAAAACGAATCTCTGTTCGATTAAACGACATGCTAATAATTTACCCCAACCCCAAAATGTTCCTAAATTAACTCTATGGGATCTCAAACTTTGCCCTATCTGTACCCTCACTTAGAATTCCAGGATCTATTAATTGTGCCACTATGCCACGCCAGTATACAGGCGTAAGAACAACCCCTCATAATATGCTAATATGCCACATCCCTGGAAATAACATGTCCATAAATAAATAAATTATAATAATAATAAATAAGTTATAAATGAATTGCAATGTAAATATTGTAACCTTGTTTTGCCATAATGTTACAATGTAGGCAGTGATAAAGGTTGTGTTCTGTGCAAGCTTTACTAGAATAGTAACAGTGCACGTCATGTTGTTACATTGGCCATTGACTGAGCCTAGAGAAGGAAAGTCACTTGGAGCCTGTGTTCCAACACAATCACAGCCGACAACGAGTCGTGCACACACGCACGCGCACACACGCGCACACACACACACACACACACACACACACACACACACACACACACACACACACACACACACACACACACACACACACACACACACACACACACACACACACACACACACACACACACACACACACACACACACACACACACACACACACGTACGTGGGCGAGCAACCGTTATTTATACAACGAGATGGCTTGGCAGAATCTAGATACCATTCAATTATACACAGCGATCTGCCAACTACATTCTTTCATGTGCTTTTGTTTACTTCATGGTTTACTACATGGTTTGCTTCCTGTCATATGGGTGGGTCTGTTGTCCAATCAGAGGCTGAATAGCCAGATACATTATGCAACGCATTGCAGCCACCGTGAGGCACGCTATGTATATTCAAGCCTTTGAAGAGGACGTGACTGGCCTGTCCCTGATGATGTGACATGATACCTGAGTCATGTGTCACGTCCCACACCTGCTTCCAGGTCTCAAGGCCAGTTTTTGATTTTCATAGATAAGCTTTAAAAAAAAATTTAAACACTCAAAAAACATGATTTGTGTGGAGTCCGTCTTTAACGCATTCACCGCCAAGGCGCCAACTACGTAGATCTACGTTCGTTCAGATCCAACCGTTGACCGCCAGTCACGTAGATCTACGTGATTCAAAAAACGTTTTGGGGGGGGGGGGGATTCCAGAAGAGGGCGCTCTTGTGGAACGCAACTTAGGAATGATCCCACGACTCTCCTATAGAAGGAATCAACGGATGTGATGTCATCTCAAAAAACGTCACTTCCGTCCCGCTCCAATGATGGGATTTGGAGAAAAACACTTCTAGCTCTGATTATTATTTTTGGGTGGAAACCAGCCATTTTCAACGCGCAATCGCTCTAAAATGGCCGATCAATCCACTGTTCCAGTGGATTGACGGTACGCTCCACCACCCCACGGACACTTTTTGGTTACATCTGCGTGCACGTTGTGACTTCTGCGGCGCTCCATAGATCGTCAAAACAGGTAAAAAAACGCTGGCAGCGTGTGTTAAGGTTAACTGCATTCAAGTTTGCATTACTCAAGTTAATCCGATTAAATGTCTTGCTATGGGCGCGCTCTTGTAAACCTGTGGGTATTTTGCATAGTGTTTTGCTTAGCATGCTGCTTAGTCAAATTTTAAAGAGCGGAGCCATTAACGCCAAGTTTAACTGTATTCCATTTGTTGCAATAAATGGTTAATTCTAATGATGACGTGAGTGTCCCTGACTGAACCAACAGAGGGTCTTTGGGTCAGTGAGTAAACAGATGACGTCAAACCACGGGACACCCAGACTGTGGCTGTAATGAGAACTCAGCTAGCTCTCCAGCTCACCGTGACTTTCAGTCACCTTGCACCTGCACAGTTTTTTGCAGTGTCATCAGCGCAGAGCCTCACAGCACAGATTAAATATGGAAGACTTGTGACCGTTAGGTTCAGAGGTTCTCTCCTCTGGCGGTCCACACCCAAAGAGCCACGGAACACCAGTTCACTGGTGGAGAAATAGCAGAAATGGGCATATTCCTGGAGGTACAGGGAGGGTAATGTATGGACCCGGGGGCAGAGTTGGGGAATATATCAGGTGCGGTGCCCGAGCACCACTAAACACAGATCAACAGCAGGGATATTAAATTGAACTTTGGGGATGGGGGCTTACCAAAAAGGGGGTGATAGACAGAGAAAATATTATAGGTTTTTTTCCGCCTTGAATGGACATTTTTTTCTGGTTTCACAAGTTATTACAAAACTTGTGAAACTGTTTTTTTTAATTCTGTAATAAAATGAACAGCGTAGCTGTGAGGTGGAATTACCGTAATATCCATAGGTTATCAGGTCATCGTCCCCACAAACAGACCTCTAGTAGGCTAATACAGATTTATATGGAAACGCTTCCGTACACGTCACCGATTGTCCTTGTAAAGGTATTAGTTATTATAATGCATAAATGAAGACAAAGGATTTTAGTGCTGCGTGCGCCGAGGTGCCGACAGGATAGACAGACAGACAGACAGACAGACAGACAGACAGACAGATACGTATATGAGCGTCCACTATAAGTCAATCTCACATTTATAAATTAACACAGAGGATTTGTGTGCAGTGTGGCGTGTGCTGAGGTGAGAGAGAGGCGAGTCAGACAGACAGACAGACAGGTGGTCCCTGGCACCAATTATAATTTCAAATGGGGGGGCGTGGACAAATGCATATTAATCTGGGGGTCCATGACATGAAAATGTTTGAGAACCACTGGTTTAAACAACATTTAGGAAGCAAGACCAAATAAGCAGTCCAAAGTCCAAAAAAAACTGCAACCCGCAACTACCAATATTTAATACAAGCAACTTTACAGAAAAACAAGCCCAAAGTCGCTTTTAATAAGCAGACTTGGCAACACTGATCACAACCAAGCCAGCTCATCCTAACACTCATCCATTTCCAAATTGGTAGAAAGAAAACTCAAGCCCTGTGTTTGTACAGAGACGCATGCTGCATGCTTCTTTTCACCCAAAATGCACTGCCATCCTTTCTGCTGAAGCCATCATTTGTCCTCTTTTCAGTTAACTATGTCATCTTGGAACAAAATAGCATGAAGAAAGATTCAGCGAGCCATGGGGTGCACTGCTAACGTGGGCAACTGCAAATGCAAGGTCAAGTTCAATTCATTTTCCTCACTCTTGACTGTGTCATTAAAGTGTATCGTAGGCCTACATGATTACACTTCCATCTCTCCATTAGTGAAGCCAGACCCCCACGTTAACCTCTCAAAAATATACCAGATTTATGAAATAAATAGATACATAAATGAATACAAATTATAATTGTATAATTTGTGTTTTTCCTTTTCTTTTGTCCCTGCACCACAGTCTTTCTAAAGCGAGACTTCCGGTGGAGTGCATTCAAGACAATCACGTTGCATAGTGTTCTCTCACTATGCTCAGCTCTCAGCTATTAAAATACACAATTGAGAGCAAGTCCCATAGGCGGACCCGCAGCTAAAAACTGTACCACTCGTCGATATCATAACATAATAAAAAAGGTACGAAAAACGTTGGGCGAAATTATCCTTTAGTTTATTACATTCGCACCTAATAATAAGCCAGAAATACAAATGCCCGATTTAAAGTGATTATGGCCTCATGGTTAGAGTCCGCCCTGAGATTGGGAAGTCGGAGTTCGATTCCTCAGCCGGGTCAAACCCAAAGACGGTGTAAAAATGGGAGCCAATGGAAGGCCTCCCTGCTTAGCACTCAGCATCAGCATCGTGCAGTGGTGTAATGGTGATTTAGTTTTTTTTAACTGTCAGTGAAAGATAAGCAGTGTGAAGAGAGTCTACTGGGAGACGATGGGGTATGAGTGTGTAGATATATGAGATGTGCTGCATTATGAATCAATGCAGCCACGCAGAACGGGATGCAGAATATATGAGGGAGAGAGGGAGAGAGAGAGAGAGAGAGAGAGAGAGAGGGGGAGAGAGAGAGAGAGAGAGAGAGAGAGAGAGAGAGAGAGAGAGAGAGAGAGAGAGAGAGAGAGAGAGAGAGAGAGAGAGCTAGGAGTAGTGTCCCTCAGGGATCTATGCTAGTGTCGTTTCATTTTTCTGTTATTTGTGGGGGAAAGCTTTTGCTGGAAATAGCAGACCGACAAGCTCTCAACGCGTCGCAGTGTTTCATCTGCTATTTTCACAGACTATCTGCCCCAGAATAAAGACAATAAGCATCAAGTGGTTAAACACTACAGATGTTTGTATGTGTAGAATGTAAAAAAAAAAAGAGTAAAACAAAAACTGTCCCTATCCCAAACCCAGTTGGGCGACAAACACTCCCCCTAATGTCAAAGTGACATGATACCATTTTTAGGGTACGCGCGCACACACAGTAGACACAAACATACTGAGTGGAGGTTCAAGTATAGAGACTTAGCAAGCCTCTTACGTTCTTTAATATTAGGTATTGAACTGGGTGTGTGTGTGTGTGTGTGTGTGTGTGTGTGTGTTTGTGCGCGCGCGCACGCACAGTCTGTCTACTGTATCTGTCTATCTGCCTGTGTGTCTATCTGCCTTTGTGTGTGTGTGTGTGTGTGCGTGCGTGCGTGTGTGCATGTGTGCGTGTGTGTGCGTGGGTGCGTGCGTGCGTGCGCGTGCGCGTGCGCGTGCGCGTGCGCCCCTGTTAGACTGTGACTGTCTGGCTGCCTGTTTGTTTATTTGTTCCTTTGTGTGCAAGCATGCGTGACAGTCATGCGTGTGTATTTGTGTGAGTTATGTACACATGCCCGGTGTCACTCTAAATAATCTGATTGGCCTTGTAGACCGAGCTCAGAATGACAAACTAGCCAACCTGTGGCAGCCTCCGAGTAACAAATCTTCACAGATTGCATCTTCGCTAGGATCAAAGGCATTTATCTGAATTTATCCTCCTTAATCAACAGACGAAAAGACACACATCCCTATTCTTGTCCTGCTCAAGGTCATAAGATCAACACAACCTCCTACAGGGATTTGGTGCTGTCAGGTGGGTAACCGAAACGCTCGACCCAGTGGTTCTTGTATTCATTTTACTGAGGTTAAAGTTAGGAATAAGGTTAGGTTTAGGCATAGTTTTACTGAGGTTACGTTTAGGAATAAGGTTAGGTTTAGGCATAGTTTTACTGAGGTTACGTTTAGGAATAAGGTTAGGTTTAGGCATAGTTTTACTGAGGTTACATTCAGGAATAAGGTTAGGTTTAGGCATAGTTTTACTGAGGTTATGTTTAGGAATAAGGTTAGGTTTAGGCATAGTTTTACTGAGGTTACATTCAGGAATAAGGTTAGGTTTAGGCATAGTTTTACTGAGGTTACGTTTAGGAATAAGGTTAGGTTTAGGCATAGTTTTACTGAGGTTACGTTTAGGAATAAGGTTAGGTTTAGGCATAGTTTTACTGAGGTTACATTCAGGAATAAGGTTAGGTTTAGGCATAGTTTTAGTGAGGTTACCTTTAGGAATAAGGTTAGGTTTAGGCATAGTTTTACTGAGGTTACATTCAGGAATAAGGTTAGGTTTAGGCATAGTTTTACTGAGGTTACGTTTAGGAATAAGGTTAGGTTTAGACATAGTTTTACTGAGGTTACGTTTAGGAATAAGGTTAGGTTTAGACATAGTTTTACTGAGGTTACGTTTAGGAATAAGGTTAGGTTTAGACATAGTTTTACTGAGGTTACGTTCAGGAATAAGGTTAGGTTTAGACATAGTTTTACTGAGGTTACGTTCAGGAA